>NW_026901758.1:337500-570755 GCF_033783945.1 Neopsephotus bourkii | reverse complement strand
AGTTCCAAGACCTCATACCTAGAAGGGTTATACCAGCAAAACAGACAAATGTCAAGCCAGGTAGACTTACACAAAAAGCTTGATATCTACTGCTCAAAAAAAAAAGGTAGAAATATCATCTTTTGGGTAAAATGAAGGTTAGCAATAAAACTGTACCTGATTTCAAATCCTACGAACTACAGTGTACTTCTAGGATCGCAACTGTTCCCTTATACTCTCCAAAAGTCCCTCTTTGTTTCTTCCAAACAGAAAATCCCCACACAGCTCTGCCTCTTACAGCCTGGAGAACCAAGTTTTGCTGATGAAGGAGCATGGGGCAGAAAAATCAGGGAAACTTAAAGTAACCCGTAGGCATATTTTAGACCACTAAGGTAGCTATTTTGAGCTTTCATTCCCATAGACAGAACTCACTATTTTAGTGAACTCTGAATTGGAAGCAGAACATAGACCTATCCACCATATTTTAGGAACAAAATAATTGGTGAGTTATTGCCCATTGAAAGTATAAAAAAAAATCAAGTTTGTTTGTGTTAATCTATAGTCAGTTCATTTTTCATCAGTGCTTCTTTCTTGTTTATACCAGATACAACTGGACATCAGACATTCCTGAGTATAAGGTCTCAGAGCAATGTGTAGTTCAGTCATTTGAACTGAAGTCAGTTGGCAGAGCGAAATGTTTGCCTCATGAGCATAGACTAGATTTTTTTGGGAAAAGACGAAGCATGACGTACCATCTCAAGTTCACACTGGGCTGATTAATAGATGTATTCGGCCTTCAATTTTGACAGTGAAATTTTTCTTCAAATCCTGTTGAGATCCACCTCCCTCTTCAGAGCATAGAAATTCACATGAATTCTCCATCTGAGTGAAATGGACTTTAGGGATTATCTTTTTAAGGCTCTTTCATGGTCACTTTATCTTTTGTTTTGAGGTGCTATTTGAAGCACTCTTCCTCAGTTTCTGTTCCTCATGTCTGTATTACAGCATATGAAGAAATGACAGTCCCCTTATTTGGCTAGTTTAATCACTTCCAACATAATAGACAACAATAACAGGGAAACCTACATGATTCTGAAGGGCAAGCCAAGAGGAGAAAAGGAACCCAACTGTCAGGTGTGATATATGTGTCTTAATCACTATAGATACATTGAAAAATTATAAAATAAATAGTTCTTTACAAGGTGTAGATGTGGCTGAAAATTTAATAGGAATGCTCATTTATTTAGTTATCATCTGAAACTTATTAGAAATACTAGGTATACTGCTTAGAATTTGCTCTGAACCCCATACACCCGTACCCGTTTTCTAAATATCATTTGAATTAAGACAGGGTAATAATTCTAGCTGCCTTATCAACTTCTAAAATATTATTGCTTGTTTTCAGCATATTATGAGAAAAAAAAGATGTGCTTTAAAAAGTGAAATTCATACCAAGGCAGAAAGAGTTTTATCCCGTTAGAACCTTTTAGGGCATTATAATAGAAGGCCCATCCTAGTCCAGATTCAGGATTAAAAAAAATTTCTTTCTTTCTACACTGTATTTACCATGTCATGAGCTTGTCCATGCAGTCATTTTGCCTTGTGATTACATGTATACAGGAGAGTTCACCAAAAGCAATCAAGGTTGTAATGTTATCAAACCATATGAAAAAAGTTATCTTGGTTAAGATCTGAAAAATTACATCCTAAAAAAGCAGATGCAAGTGTACATATCCATCAGGCATTAATTTTAGAGAAATAAACATAGAGGGTAAGAGAAGATTTTTGGTTTTGGTTGGTTTTTGTTTGGGTTTTTGTTGTTGTTGCTGTTGTTGTTGTTGTTGTTGTTGTTGTTGTTTTAATTATAAATTTCAAACTGCTTGGTTTAAAGCCCCAGCTGGTAGCTCAGCACAATGAGACTTCTTGCTCACCCTCTCCTTCCCTCCCTGGATGGGACTGGGGGAAGAATGGAAAGAATATAGAAACCTGAGGGTTGAGATAAGAATAGTCCAATAACTAAAATAAAGTGCAATATAACACTAAAACCAATTATAATAAGGGAAATAACAAGAAGAGAGATATAAATGTAAAAGGGGAAAGAAAAAAAAACCCAACCAAACCCAAAAAACACAAGTGATACACAATACAACTGCTCACTACTTACTGACCCATACTCAGCCCAACTCAAATAGTGATCAGGTAACTCCCCCCCAGTTTATATAGTGGGTGTGATGTGTTGTGGTATGTAATACCTCTTTGGCTGCTTTGGGTCAGGTGTCATGTCTCTGCTTCCTCCCAGCTTGTTCTGCCTCTCCTTCCTCTTCACTGGCACTATGAAAAGTCCTTGATCAGGGTAAGCACTGCTAAAACACCAGTGTGTTATTCTCATAGCTAAAGCCAAAACATTAGCTACTAGGAAGAAAATTAACTTTATTCCAGCTGAAACCAGGACACAAAAAGCAAATCTGAAAAAAAAAACAAGTAAAACAAAAAAATGAAAATAAAAAAGAGAGAAAGGCCTGCAGACTACTAAACCAATCTTATTTGCTATTCTCTGTGTGTAACATTGGCAACATAAGGTAAAGCAGCTGAAGTTTTGGGGATTTCAATTTTACCAGTATTGGCTATAACTGGTGTTGAAAAATCCAGTAAACAGAAAAGAAAAATAAATTAAAATATTCTTATCACATTTGGATATAGTCCCCTAGCCAACATGCTTTGCGTGAAAAAAGAACCCTCAGCTACTGTAGAGCTTTGGCTCTGCAGTTGAGATTTCCATTCAAGCTCACCGCTTTCCAGACACTTCTCCCTAAGCATCTTGCGATTCCTTGATTCTTCTTCCACTTCATAAATGATGTCATTTATATTTCAGTGGGATAAATCCAAGAGTAGGCGTGTGCTAACAGTTTGCTGGTGACAAAAATTGAGTAGGCATTTTAAAAAAGCATAAATACCAAAACATCTTATGGAAAAATTGAATGCTCGTGAGGACTGTATGCTACAAATGACTGGTTTAGGTGCCTTAAAGAATCACTGTCAAAGTTATTAATAAAAGTGGTTTAATATGAATTTACAAAAATGCAACTTAACAAAGTTTGATGGCAGTATTCATTTTACTACATGGAAGAAACATACAAAGAAACATCAAATTAGAATTGATTTAGAATTATCTACACAGAGACTGAAGATACAAGAGTCTAAGTCATGAGGTTCAGCGTAGATTCCCTTGCTTTCTATACACTTGATGTAACTTAGGTAAGTCTAAGTCCTATCTTAGTCTCAGACTTGGACAATAGTTTATATATAAAGAAATTAACTATGTGGATTTCATTAGTATTGGTGTAGCATGCTCCTGTCAACTTACAGAAGACCTGTTGCAAATAAGGAATACTTCCAGCTTGGATAAGGCAGGATGTCTCAATTTCAGGTAAGGATTCTCAGACTTTGAGAGGTGTCTCAGCTCAAGAAGAGATCACCACCACATACCCATGTTGCCTAGCAGAGAGGGCTCAAAGAAGGCTCACTTAAGCTGTTATACTTAAATGGGGCCTATGAGAAAGATGGGGTTAGGGGTAATGATTTCAAACTAAAAGAGGGGAGGTTCAGGGTGAACATGAGGAAGAAATTCTTTACAATGAGGGTGGTAAAAATACTGGCACAGGTTGCCCAGAGGGGTGAGGGATGCGCCATCCCTGAAGAAAATCAAGGCCAAGCTGGATGTGGTTCTGGGCAACCAGATCTAGATGAAGGTATCCCTTCTCATTGTGGAGGGGCTGGACTAGGCAGCCTTTGGAGGTCCATGACAACCCAAACTATTGTATGGTTTTATAATTCATAGAATAAAAATGTTGACTTATAGTCACATTGCATAGGATGGAAAAGGTATGAATGAGACTTCTTGTACCCTCGACATTTATTGTTCCTCAGTAAAAGAATCTTGTTAAAAACACCCACTATCCATGTGTTATTCTCTTGATTATCATTCCAAGGTCATATCCATTGATGTTCACAGGTTCATTCTGCTCCTTTCTGGATTTCCAGTAAGTTTGTGGCCTGGTTATGTCTCAAGCCTTTACCTCCTTTGGAGCCTATACCAAACTATTGTGAGTTTGGTTAAGGAGCTCATGTCCATCTGTTACACTGAAGTAACAGAGGCAGAACAAAATGTAATGTTGCAATGGATAAAACCATGTATTTAGTTTTTAGTTTGCTTTTGCTCTAAAGGAAAGAGATTCATTAGCTGGAATCAGAGGACAGAGAAGAGATCACAGTGAGACATCTGATCCCAGAACAATCAATGTAGATAAAGTGAATATATAGCAGATATGGTATTTCCATTACAAATAGGAAGGTTTTAATGTAATCATTCTTGCCATTACCAAGTTCTCATGTGGGATATAATTCTATTAAATCCTTTTTGAGAAAGACATATTTACACTTCAAAAACTGCCAACAACAAAAATTAGGCAGACCCAGAGAATGAATTTTTCTCTGTTATGGGTGGAAACTGAAGGAGATCGGCTGTTTTAATCAGCAAAATGAAGACTGAAAGAGGAGGTATAGCTGTTTTAGATGTACATGTAGGAACAAAAACCACACACAAGTAGAAGCTCTTCATAGGCAGAGGATAAGTGAGTGTGAGGGAACGAGATGAAATTAAGGCTTTCCAGCACCCTCAATCCCGTGTCCTTCCTATGGTCACTTAAGCATATTACAGATCTTGTTCACACTTATTGTGTAAGGCAGACTTCATGTACCTTTTTTGTATTTACTCTGCTTTGCGACTTGGTTCTTCTCTGTCTTTATCAGCTTATGTGAAGAAGTAAACTAGACAAGCAGATACCCATTAGTAGATATCAGTCTCAGGCTTACTGAATGGCAGACTAGCAACTTATTCTGCTGATTATTTTCTGTGCACACATAGAACTAAATATCTCTGAAAATCTTAGCCCTACAGCTTTACTGCGAAGTTTTAGCTGTTATGCAAAGTTCTGTCTGTAACCAACGCCTTCTACTGGCTGTTTACATATATGAAGACATACTGTGTTCTGCTAGCAATTTAGCACATTAGACTGAGGCATTAATGGCACATTGGCAGAGCTGTGTTATCAATTGTGCGTCTGTGTAACACTAGTTAACGTAATGCTGGTTAATTTGGATTATGTAACTGTTAAGTTACATAACACTACCTGTTAACCTTATATATCCCCAGCTCCTGAGTGAAAATTCAGTATATGAGTTTGAGGGTCATTTGATTCTGAAGTGAGTGCAAAATTAAGTATGACGGTACTGTCTGCAGACTATAGCATCCATTTAAAAGACATACTCAAAGCCAAGTTATGAAAGTCTGTCTCATGAATACCATCCTACTGACATTTTAAATGGCAAGCAGTCATCATGTTCCAACAAAACACAGATTATCCATATGGAATACCTACCTTTGAGGCAGCTATTGAAATGTCTTCCTGTGTTACCAAACTTATTAGCAAAAATGCCCTCAAGAATCAAACTCAATAGAATAAAAAGGAAAACAGCTACTCTGTTTCTGTAGCCTGTGTCCTGTGCCTCATTCAGAATTTTGAGTCCAGAGCTCCAACAGAGTAAAAGGGGAAGTTTAGCAGAATGCATTGAAACAAAAGTTTGTAATCCCTCACAACCTACATTTTCTTCTTTTTTTTTAATCAAATCCTGAGACTAAGGGGTACATAATTGGCATGTTTTGTTAATGGCACTCAAAAGTACCATACATTTGTGATGATAAAAATGTAACAACACCAAGAACCACAATGCTAGTCTGTGGGAAAATAGCATCTGAGTGACTCGTTAACTTCTGTATGAAATCGTACCTTATAGTGCTGCTGCAACACACAAGTTTTGTTTTCCTTCAGCAAACACACCCTTCCAACAACTAGACATGGTGAAACAGGAAATGATAAGTGTAGCCAGTTAGCTCAGATGAAATTGGAATTTTACAACCACATATACAAGAGTAAACTTAATTTTCAAAAACAAAGTGGGAAGAAATGGAGTACCACTCATAAATCATGTACTACTCACAAATCTAATTGTTATTTGCTTGTATGTAAATCCCCAAGCATTTTTTTAATCAACAAAGCTTCATATCTAAGTATCACTTTGGGAGTGTCATCCAAAGTCAGGTTAAAGATCTATTTCAGTGTCTGCAATAAGGTCTCTAAATGTATAAATTTGTGTGGGGTTTAGAACTCTTGGGTAGTTGTCTTTTCCATTTATTGGCTGGGGTTTGAAACTGTTCAGGACTCAGGTCTCCTAGAACTCATGAAAATTAGCTGGTCAATTCTCTGCTTCACATGTCTTTGGATGGCTAATTTAGGAAATCTGATTTGACCAAAGATGGTTCTCATCATAAAAATACTGCTCTGAAACATAAAAACTCTCAAACTAACACTGCACTGTACATTAGTCACTAAAGCATGACCGTGGACGATAACACGGTATTAAGTTATTACTGCCATGATTATTTACAGAGTGCAGATAAATTGTTTATTAATGTTTGGCACTGTGGTGTGACAGAAACAAGTGTAAGAACAGGGATCACTCATTTACTTTGCAGTTGCTCATATGACTCCAAGATTTCATTTCAGTTTTGAAAGGGTTTGCTTCAAAGAGGACTCAGAATATACCTTAGTTTACTGGGAAAGAAGGAAGAAAGGTTTGCCTGTTGTGTGGTGAGTGTGTTTTAATGTTAAGATTAGAGGAATGTAAGAGGTTACTGAGAGTATAATCTCTGTAGGTAGCTTGTTTTCAAGGGAGAGGAGGTTGTCTCATATGTACAGAGATACAGGTTGCTGAGGGTGGACTGTCTTCTGATGAAGATCTTTGTCTTCTCTTGTGGTCCCAACTTATTCCTTTGCCTCAAGAGAGGGGATAGAAGGCAGATGCTGGGAAAAAATGACAGGATCAATGTCGTGGTTTGACCCCAGACAGACAGCTTTCACTCACTCCCCCCCCCCCAATTCTTGCCCTCCCCCTACTCTCGGAGGGACGGAGAGGAGAATCAGAAAGAATGCAACTCCCACGGGTTGAGATAAGAACACTTTAGTAACTAAGGTATAACACAAATCACTACTGCTACCACCAATAGTAGTAATGATAAAAGAAATAACAAGGGAAGAGAATACAACACCCCATCACCAGGCAGCCGATAACTTGCCCCCCCAGCCCGATCAAGCACCGACCGATACCTCCTCCAACCTTGCAGTCCACCTGCCCTTCCAGCTAACTCCCAGTTACCTCCTGGGCATGACGTGCTGTGGTATGGAATACCTCTTTGGTCAGTTTGGGTCAGGTGTCCTGTCTCTGCTTCCTCCCAGCTTCCCTCCTCCCTGGCAGAGCATGAGGCTCACAAAGTCCTTGGCCAAACCAAAACATCATTGTTTTTCAGCTCTGTTCCCAGCTGAAAATCAAAACACAGCAGTGCACCAGCTACCAAAAAGGAGAAAAAAATGACTGTTACTGCTAAACCCAGGACAATCAAAAAAACAGGTTTTGCACTATGTTAGGTAGAATTGGACAGCAACAGTGCAATTTTGTCTACAAAATCATAGCAAGAAAATAATAACTTTAATTTTAAACTTTTCTAAGGTTATTCAGACACTTAGAAGGTTAAAACTGAGTTCTACAAGAACAGGAATGAATGACAACAGGAGACAGCAGCCTGCACTCCTGAGCTACACTTTATCATACACAAGCAGCTAATTGCAGATACGTGTCTGCCTTTTCTTTTCATGCAACAGTGCAAAGTCCTCACAGAAACAGCTACTTTTCAATTTTTCAGTGAGAAACATTATTTAAACTGGTGGGGAATCTAATTTTCTACTGTTTCCTGTCCCTACGTAAGTTATAATGCTCAAGCAATAGGATCAAGAAGTACAAGAACAGTAGCATAATGAAAATAACTGTTTTGAGACGCTAAATCTTTTGCCTTTCCACGCTGATTTAATGGAGTTAGTCTCTAAAAGTTTATTTAGTGCACAGAAAGATAGATGTGATTTTTAACTTCACAAAACTGTAAAATATTCTGAATAAAGAACCAAAATCACCTCCAGATCTGGGTTAAACATACACTAACATATCTGATAGGTTCCCACTTGGTCCCTCTTAGATGTGAGTGATTACCTACCTGTGACATTTCTTTAACCTTTGCAAAATTTAAAGACAAAATCTTTAATTGGAGACCTACAAGGGCAAAGTTTGTTACACCATGAGGACAAAAACCAGCTTCATAAATTTGTTGGTTTTAACTGGTTCTACTTCACTTCCCTCTCCCTCCAACACCCAGAAGCCCAGCAACCCAGATAGGCAAAGAGAATTCTTACTTCAACTCAGTGCAATATACTACGTTAGGGTAGTAGATCAGTATGGGATCATTTTGTGTTATTTGTTGGTTTGGGGGGCTTTTTAGTCAAAATCACCTCTTATACTGTAAAAAATGTGACAAATTCAAACCAAGAGTGGGCATCGATTAGAAAATGAACATGAGCCAGCAATGTGCGCTTGCAGCCCAGAAAGCCAACCGTATCCTGGGCTGCATCAAAAGGAGTGTGACCAGCAGGTCGAAGGAGGTGATCCTGCCCCTTTACTCTGCTCTTGTGAGACCTCACTTGGAGTATTGTGTGCAGTTCTGGTGTCCTCAATATAAAAAGGACATGGGTCTGTTGGAACAAGTCCAGAGGAGGGCCACGAGGATGATCAGGGGACTGGAGCACGTCCCATATGAAGACAGGCTGATCAAGTTGGGGCTGTTCAGCCTGGAGAAGAGAAGGCTGCGTGGAGACCTCATAGCAGCCTTCCAGTATCTGAAGGGGGCCTATAGGGGTGCTGGGGAGGGACTCTTCATTAGGGACTGTAGTGATAGGACAAGGGATAATGGGTTCAAACTTAGACAGGGGAAGTTTAGATTGGATATAACAAGGAAATTCTTTCTTGTTAGGGTGGTGAGGCACTGGAATGGGTTGCCCAGGGAGGTTGTGAATGCTCCACCCCTGGCAGTGTTCAAGGCCAGGTTGGACGAGGCCTTGGGTGATATGGTTTAGTGCGAGGTGTCCCTGCCCATGGCAAGGGTGTTGGAACTTGATGTTCTTAAGGTCCTTTCCAACCCTAACTATTCTATGATTCTATGATTCTATGTCTTGTGCATGCATCTCATGGATGCATGGCAAACCATTTTAGTCAGAACACAAACTAGGTATTCAAGGAAGCTGATTAGTGGAGGATAGAGGTTTGTTTACAGGGTCAGGCGGGGCTTTTTTCCTTATTGTACTGCATCACTTACATAGCAGAAAGGAAGAACAGCAGTGGAGATTCAGAGAAGTTTCATTTTCATGAATTCAATACCAACATATTTTTACAGTAGTGCAATCCCAATTACTTATGATTCCCAGAGATCAAAATTACCCCTGTATTTTTCTATTAGAAGTGTATTATTATTAATTTCTTACAGCAGAAGCTGCTTTAGTGCCTCTAAAATGTAAGATCAGGTATAATGCAACATTCCAGAATTTAATCACAACTGACACATTCCACTGCAGGTATCTTCTTGCAGTTACCAGCGCCCTTACAGCAACCCCATTTGCTATGGTCTAAGTAGGAACACTGACAAATAAAAGAGGCAGAAATATTTACTCATGTACGTTGGCTTTGGGTTATATTTCTAATAGGCTTAATTGCTTAAGAAACCTTCTCTTTTCCTCTAAATCTTTGTCACAGTCAAATCTAATTTTGATGCCCGTCTGCTCAGGTAAGAGGCAGAGTGATTGATCTGGAATTGGGAGCAACGGACTGCTAAAATGCTTTCTCTCTTGTCATCTCTGTGGTAGCTTATAGTCCTAGTGTTCTCCTTAGAAGGTCTGCAGACAGACCTTCCAAAACTCTTCTAATGAACCTACCTCCCTTTTGTTCCAGATTCCTCCTCAAATTTTATTTCTTTCATGAAAATGACAAGAGGATTACTAAACACACTGTAACTTTCACAGAACATAAAATCAGGTAGGCATTCTCCACACAGTTTAATAAAACTATTTTGCCTCAATGAATTGCATTTTGCTGCAGAAGTATGATTGACATTTCTTCTATATATCAATAAATACAACTTTGTTTCGTATCTAGGTAGGAAAATTGAGAATACAGTGTAGCTTGCTACTTTTATTAATTTTTTTCTTTGCCTTTATATGCATGGACCGTTACTTATATTGTGACAAATAAAGGATTATAAGCCCTCTAAGGCAATCACTACATCTCTTTGCTTCTGTGAGAAACTTGGCAGCCTAGGGAGTACACATGGAGTAAGTTAAGTCATCCACACAAAACAGAATCAGTATTTTATGGTCTAAGGATTCTTACATGAGAAAATGAAAATAAAAAATCAAGCACTATAGGTGATGCCTTGGCTTATCCAGGGAGTTGAGGAAGTGAAAGTTATATGAGTCAGACTGCAAAAAAAAAAAGTATTAAGCCTGAAGATATTGCACTCTGGAGAGACAAATATGGGAAACTTTTTAGTTATTGTCCTTTTGTCATTGTTTAAATACTTAGGTAATATTTAGGGTTTTTTGTTTGTTTTTTCTTGCTTTATAGAAATAATGCATTTGTAAAAGAATGGAAAAGGGAAAAGCATGAAAAATAAAAAAACTTCCTCACATTTCTGTGTTTTAGCTGCAAACTCAGGAAACGGCTTCTTCATAGGTATGGAAAACACCCGTCTATGTACTAACAAAAAACCAAAAAAACAAGTTTCATTTTGATGTTATACTTGCTGGAATAACACAATCCATTTTTCAGTTTTGTAACATTGTCAGTGGGTAAGCATCCCATCATAGACAAACATGGAAATGTGCAAACCTGTTCAGTTCCTCTTTACTTGAAATTCTGAAATAAGCCACTTGGCACTAAGAAGCTTTGCTAAGTTCCCAAACTGATTCTTGAATTAACACAGCTGACCCTGCTGTACTTAGCTGCTTGCATACTAACTAGGTGATCAATTTTATTTTATTGTAATGCTTAAAAACGTGTTGTCCTACTGCAGTTTACTCTTGTTCTTAGTCTTTCATGAGTAATTAGCAATCAAAAAGGAAAGGCAGTTGTTTTTTTAAAGCAATTTACCCAGCTCCCATTAATCATCTGTGATTAGCTGCAAAATCTCCAGGGCTACTATCATTCTTTGAAGCTCTACTTAGAATCATCTGGCTAGTTCTTACCTGCTGAGTATGCCAGTGATAGGATTGACATGGCCATTTTAAAAAATTTGATCTGCTTTTTGTACTGAACCTTCATTCAGAGAGGGCACATACACACACACGGACAGACACAGACAAAGGATTTTGTCATATTACAGAAATTTAAGATACAAGAAACTGCACAGAGTATGCTAATGCAGTAATAATTATCTCATGGCACTTTACATATTAGAAGTGTTGCACAAACATTAACCATGTGATTTACACAACATTCTTCCAAGATATATAATTATGAGTTATTATTCCAATCTTACAGCCAGGGAAAGTCAGGCATGTAAATCCTAATCCTGCAAAGTTCTGAGCACCAGTAGCTGAACTGTAGTGGGAATTAAGGGAGTGTATAACTTCTGGGAAACCTTTATTAGCTCACCAGATCTGCACCCAATTGTTTACTAAATGGCTATGTTTTTGTAAAGAAATATTCAACACCCTGAATCTCCTGTTAAGAGCAACAGGGTGTCTGCAATTTCGCAGCATAGGTGGCTGCTTCCGTCAGTGCCTTAAATATGATAAGACTTCTTTTGAATATCCTAAGATGTCAGGAACTAATTTAATGTGTACCTGTAAGTTTCTGCTTATGGAGCTGTGTCACCCACTCCTCAGCACTTCCTCAAACATCTTTTTTTCTTTGAACTCTTCAGTATGAACAACAAACTGAGAAGAAAAGTTATGCTGGATAAAAGGCTGTTTTAAGGGAAATTCATACTTGTTCTCAATACTGGAAATAATTCTGACTCTGTTATTGATAGGAAGTTTAGAGATGACATAAGATTTCATTAGTTGAGAAATGTGAGAATCAGAACAGAATCATAGAATCACAGAATCACAGAATCACAGAATGGTTAGAGGTGGAAGATTATCTAGTTCCAATCTCCATGCCATGGGCAGGGACACCTTCCACTCAGCCAGGCTGCTCAAAGCCCCGTCCAGCCTGGCCTTGAACACTTCCAGGAATGGGTCATCCACAGCTTCTCTGGGCAACCTATGCCAGTGCCTCGCTACCCACACAGTATAGTATATTTTCCTAACGTCTAATCTAAATCTACTCTCTCTCACTTTGAAGCCATTCCCACTTGTCCTGTCACTACCTGCCCTTGTAAAAATGCCATCTTCAGATTTCTTGTAGGCTCCCCTTAGGTACTGGAAAGCTATTATACGGTCTCTCTTGAGCCTTTTCTTTTCCAGGCTGAGCAATGCCAACTGTCTTGGCCTTTCAGCATAGCAAAGGTGTTCCACCTGTCTGACCATCTTTGTGGCCTCCTCTGGCCTCACTGTAAAAAGTCTACATCCTCTTTGTGTTGGGGACCCCAGAGATAGATACTGGACTGCAGGTGGGGTCTCACAAGAGCAGAGTAGAAGGGCAGGATCAACTCCCTCGGCCTGCTGGTGGTCACACTCCTTTTGATGCAGCCCAGGATATGGTTGGGTTTTGGGCTGTGAGCGCACACTGTCGGCTCATGTTGAGCTTCTCACCAACCAACACATCCAAGTCCTTCTCAGGGCTTCTCTCAATTCAGTCTCTGCCCAGCCTGTAGTTGTTCCTGAGATTGCTCTGACCCAGGTGCAAGAACTTGCACTTGGCCTTGTTGAACTTCATGAGGTTTGCACTGTCCCACCACTCCAGCCTGTCCAGGTCCCTCTGGATGGCATCCCTTCCCTCTAGTGTGTCAACTGCACCACATAGATTGGTGTTGTCAGCAAACTTGCTGAGGGTGCATCAGTCCTTATCCATGTTGCCGATAAAGATGTTGAACAGTGCTGATCCTAACACCGACCCCTGAGGAGCGCCACTTGTCACCAGTCTCCAATTGGACATTGATCCATTGACCACAACACTCTGACCATCCATCTAGTTCCTTATACCCTAAATGGTCCATCTATTAAACCCATGTCTCTCCAGTTTAGAGACAAGGGTGAGAAACAGTGAGACAGTGAGACAGTGAGAGTGTCAAATGCCTTGCAAAATTCTAGGTAGATGGCAACAGTTGCTCTTCCTTTATCTACCAGGGTCATGGCCCCATCATAGAAAGCCACCAAATTTGTCAGGCACAAATCATTCTCGGAAAAGTCCTTTGAGACTGAGTCGAACTGCAAATGTTAACACTGGCAAGTCCACTACTAAACCAAATCCCTAAGTGCTACAGCTACATGTCTTTAAAACACATCCAGAGAATCATATTTTCATAAAACTTATTTGTTTACTAAATTTTCAGTAATCTCCAGGTTAATTTAAATACAAACTAAAAATTAGCTTAGTATAAAAAATAATAACAGATTAAAAATAATGACTGAGGTATAATGACATAGGTTCCTATGTAGACTGACATGATATACACACTGCACATAGAAAGAGAGTTTTCATTGCTAAAAGATTCCAGTTTGGTCAGATATGGTTCCTTTATCATACTTTGTCTTTCCAGAACTGTGCAAATAGCCTTGTGGTAAATTCATGGACAGTGTCCCTACGTCTGTGTTTCAGTCACCTCTGGAACTACAAGCAGGTTGGTGTTCTCCCTTTAAAGAGTCTCCAGAGAGAAAACATTCACAGTCTCACACTGCAGGAATAATTTTGCAAATATATTGCCTCCAGCTTAGAAAAATTGATACCTCATAAGAGGTATCACTTCACCCTTAAAAAAGATGGAAAATCTGATCAGTGACCTTAGCAGTCAACAGCAAGACCCAAAACTTTCAGTCAAGTAAGATCTTCGTCTACTTCTTCTGGCTATACCTCTTGATCTAATAAAACACATTACTTCCCTTCCCCAACCTTGTTTTATTAGATCAAAGAAGGCTTTAGCTTATTTTTAACAGGCTGCTTTTCAATAAAATTATTCGTTTGAAAGCCTAATTTTAATATTTTTTATTTTTTAGGAAAAGTAAACTAAAGAATAATTTTATATTTACATTACAGTAGGGACCCTAAAGAGTTCTGATGTATTTGAATGTCATACACAAATGAATGATCTCTCCAGGAATGTTTTTTTTTGCACCAACACATATACACATCCTCTGCAAAGACTAAAGAAACTGTCAGCCAGTACAAAGAAAACAAGGACAGAAGGAGGCAGAATGTGATTTTTCTGATTTGAATTTGGCCTGAATACAGAAACAGCCTTAATCTTACAAAAAATTGGCAATTTTTTTCTGTTTTAAGTTTGATCAATTCCAGACACTCCTTTTGCAAAATGCAGGAAGCCCACAGACTAACCCAGTGCAGAACTATTGCCAGCTAGCCGAAGTTCATGCAAAGGGCATGTTTTGATTTTATAGGCTCTATTTTTGAAGGGACATTTTGGGGAACAGCAACCTGGCATTTTTAGAAATTTAAATGTAATAAAATTGCTATACTTAGTGTCCATTTGCCCAAATTGTATTTTCAATGTACAAGCATTGTCCACACTAAGTGTAAAAACAGAGACACTTAAGGAAACTCATCTCACAAAACAAAATCTGAAAAATATGGTATATACACTTCTGACAAATAACACATTTTCATAAAGGCATTTCTTCTCTCTCATGTAAACATAAATCTTAAAAATTAATATTAGTGCTAGAATTTTGTGGCTTGATTGGGGTTACTTTACTTTGTACAGAGATAATGTTATTCTTCTGTTGTACTGTAAAATGCATTGCTGCTCAGTACTGATGCCAAATGTGAGATTTAGATGATAAGTTTAGGTATTTTTCTTTTCAGGAAGTTTTTAATGACAGTACTTGAACCTAAGAAAATATTTGTTATCGTTTTCTATATCTGTTACAGTAGACAACACTTCCACTGCAACTGAGATACAAGCCATGCTTCTTATTGACCCTGCAGAAGAAAGCAGAAAGTTGAAACTTTTAAAGGACTTTTGTGCTCACGTTCTAGTTACCTGTCCCTACCAATGGAGAATTTAAGGCTACTTTGGCAGCCAGCCAGTGCAGACAATTAGCGTCTGAGATCCTAATAGTGTTTCTGAGAGGCAGGTCTATTGAAATCTCATTTCCTATGGGGCTGCATGTATCTTCTCATTAAAAGATTCTCTTCCATATGAAAGTCTGCAAACACCCCACTTAGCTAAAGCATTCATAAATTCTCTCATGTAGTCTTCCTGGTACCTAAAAAATTTAGGATGGATGCTGCAGCTTTTCTAGAGATGTTAACAGGTTTTCTCTCATGCAATTTTCTGTGTATGCTTACAAAACTTGCAGTGCTTAAGACTTCGGAGACCTCTGCTCTGCCCAGTGTTAAAAAGAACTTTGAGCAAGTTCCAGTGTCAGTGTAGAAACATGATAGTGGGAAGTTGTGAGGACATATCTTGGTAACATAGACCTGCTTCTGTAAACTGGGCTGAAGAATGGACATCCAAACCACTACATTCATGATATTCATTGTATTCATTAATAAGGGACTTTTTTAGAGTTGTGAAGGGAAAGAGTCCTGCCGTCTTTACTATTTCTTCACATTATCCCAGATTGTCTGTGCAGGCAGCTTTCAGATCATCTTTGTGCTCTTCTAAAAAGGAAAATGACTAGATGACCAAGCAAACACCCCTTTCTTGTGTCTTTGTCACGGCATGTGGGTGAGTCACATTGCCCAGGTTCTCCAGATGCCTCTGCTCTCTTTTTCACACTAACACATGTGCACTGCAGTTGAAATGGACCACTCTGGATGCACGTATAATTCTCTGATTGTAAATAAATCACAAAGGCAGGCAGTAGGAGAGTTGGCCCTAATAAATTCTCTGACATAAGCACACGCAGAACATGACTTGAACTTTTTAGAGGTTCTTGATGTCTTTTCTTCCAACTCTTATGGCAAAAAACACACAATGCAGAAGGGTTAGGAAAAATTCTCTCTTGTGTCTGATGAGATTCAAACTCATATTTCTCTGGAGGAATACATGTGTCTACCTGCAGGCGAATCTGGCATTTTTGCTATCAAAAGACTTGGCCACACTTATATATTTGCTAAAATAAGATTCAAAAAAAGTAATTGTTTCAATATTTAGATGTTACCATTGGAGAGGGCTTCAGTCTAGAACAAAACTTCAGGGGTATCTCCTACATTCAGGCATTTTCAGGAGTGAGTTTGGTTTATTTCACAGTGACATGTTGTACTTAATATACTAATAGGACAAAAACACATTGAAGGAAAAATAGAGCAACTATCCTTTAAACTCATTAGAATGAAGCAGAGAACATTTTTAGCATGACCTCTGTTGACCCAAATCCATAAAATCTCCATCTTATTTAAACTAAAATTAGATACAAATAATTTCTGCGTGGATTTCCTTCTAGTATTCCTTTCTTTTTTTTTTTTTTTAATCTTTATCATATCACCAAGAACTAAACCATTAGGGTTCAGAAACTTGGTTGGAAGTATTTGTTTGTAGCAAATTACTTTGATATCTGAATGTTGTCCAGTACTGATGCAGATGAAACAAACCTTGTAGTCATTGGCAGTACCAATGACACACACTCCCTAGCCCCAAGTCTCACAAAAAGTAGAGAAGTCTATTATTAGACATAAGGTATCAAAAGTATCATTCACCTTCTGGATCTCTCCAAAATGCAGGGTATTTCTGCACTGCCTAGATGTCACCTAGTTTCTCAAAAACATGTTGAATAAAACTACTTCTATCCCTAAGACTGCATCACTACTTCTTAGATAGCTTGGTATTTCCCTGTCTTTGGAGAAGCAGTCTAGTAGGAAATCATGAAGGAGGAGAAAATCAGACCATCATAAAATTAAGATTTACAGTCCTTACTGTGAAGGCATATTTATACCCTTAAAAAGTTATTATGGTTATACTTAAAGATAAATTTGGAAAACATGAGAAAATTCCTAATTAGTCTTTAAAGACAGTATTTTACTAGTTGGGAAATTGAAGGAATGCTGAATTCAGGTTTGCCTGCCAAGCATGTTCTCATTGACTCTGGTTGAATGTACCATGAACAGAACATAAGTGAATACAGTACTGCCATTTCATTAAGCTACCTAAACAAATTTATACCATTTAATATGACTATTATTGTACATATATACTTCATGACAATTACTGAATATTTATGCAGGATCCTAGGACTCATGCAGAATACTCTGCTGTTGTGAAGACCTTTTAGGAGCCAAAGAAGCCCTAGAAACATAAATTAATAGAAACTAATTACATGTACTCTTATTTTCCTGATGGAAGTCATAGTTCACAAAATTCAAGGCACAATATTGCAAGATAAAAACTTAGAATATCCCCTGAAACAAATTTTATGGTTTCAAACCATTTGTTTCTAATAGTTACATAGTACCTGGTGGAAAAGGAACATATATTATAAACCAGAAAGAATGTTATATCCTAACTCTTGATTTGTCTCCACCATTTAACTTACCATCATTCGATATCTGATAGGTACGCGTAATGATCTGAATCACACAACCCTTTTTGAATGCTTACACATTTTCCTTTGGGCTTCAGATTTGTACTCAGTTTCCATAAGCCATATAATATATCTATTAAAGATGAAATCTGCCGAAAAGTTAGACAGCAAGAGATACATTTAAATATATGTTTTTTTTTAAGTGTAGCCATTAAGAAAAACAATGAAGAAATCAAAAATAAAATTATAAAAATAAGAAGAACAGGAGAGATGGGGAAAAAGAAAAATCTTGAAATATGAAAAATGCTGAACTCAAGTCTCTGGTTCTTTTTATTCCCTCGCATTTTTTTTTCTTCTCTCCATCTGCAGTGTAAGTGCTAAAATAGTGCTAACAGCTCATTGTTTCTCTGTACGCTAGTAACAACAGCTTGTTGATGGGGGATCACACAAAAAGACATTCGTTAGCTGAACTAAGTAATCACTTTGGTTTTTAACTCAAAAAACCCTACCTAGAACAACTCATCTCTATTTACCATGCATAGTTCTTTCAGAGTTTACTAATAATGAATACCTATTCTCCCTTAAGTAACATTGATGACAAATTTACAGTGTTGCCTGATTCACAAATGGCACAGACCAGACTCTCAAAGCCATTACTTTTACATATGTACAGGAAAATCAACTTATAAGGCAATCCATACTACATGTGTAGAGAAGTAGTTATTAACACAGTAATATAAAAAAGTCAATCCCTTCAAGAAGATTTACTCTTGCTGAGCAGAAGTATGCAACTTGTTTCATTTACTTAAAAGAGGTGCACTGACTTCTTTCCCTTCTTCCTGCCATATTACCTCTCTCCTAATCCTGCATCTCCATGGTGAATGTCATGAAAACTAATTGATCCATTTCAGTTTAGGAGAAAGTGCCCCTAGTTGATGTTTTAGCTGCCTTTTTAACAATGTTAAATAGCTAGAAACTGTCGAAGTGAAAGACTTTTACTGCTTGCTGCCAAGTGAATAATATAAATGGTATCGATCTGCTATGAGGGCTTCATTCAGTACATTATTTAAAGTGTAAATACCTATTTGATCTTTTTTTGGCTTTTATCCAGACATTTATAAGATGGCTTTTCCCTCCTTTGTAAATATTTCTTTAAAAATACAAATGGCATTCAGGCCTTTCTTACATATGGAGTTGCTCCTGTTTTCATCAGTAAAAGCTGAAATCCTCTGAGGGAGAAAAAGAAATAAAACAGGGGAGGGAAGTTTGGTGCTCCTGTAAATGGTGAAACTAAGAACCCAGCATCAAGAAGAAAAAGTGAGAAAAGATACATAGCTTAAAACCTGGAGCCAGGTCCCAGAAGGCAAAACTGGAGATACTGTAAGGCACCAACTTGCATCTTCAAGTCTGCTACATCCTTGATTTTGCTAATACTCATCTGATAACTCCTAAATGGACAATCAGAGATCATAAACCTGGAACAACGAGTTAAAGAAACTGCAGGGACTGGGATTCTGACATGGAGAAAAATCAGCATGCCTGATTTTTCATGTATGGGGGTATAAACGGCTATTCCCCTTCTGCCATGACTTGTTTAAGGCTTTCCAGAGAAAGGAGAAGTTTGGTTGCTTTCAGTATACTTCTTTATTAATAAGTCTGTGAAAACAAAAAAGCAGAAAGTTCTGTTAGCGGTTGTGTGATTTGTTTATATTAATTTGTGCTTTTACTAGTACTACCTGGTTATGAACTGATTCACTGGCCTCAACTAAGTCAATCCATTGAAGATTTTTTTTTAACTATTTGCAATCATGTACTGCAAACTGCAGAGCAAAATACTTTGAAATCCTTCAGAGAGACACACAATGATCAGATCTAGCTGCAGCTAAAAGGAAAAGAAGGCTTTTTCCTCTCTTAGAGAAAGCCAAAGTGCACCTCAATAAACCTAATGCAGAAGACCAGATCTGTACAAGATTTCAATGTAAACTGACAATAAAAACAGATTAATTAGCATAACTGACTGTTTCGCTTATGAAGATTAAATAGCCTTTTACTGCAGATGTTTGCCAAGGAAATTGGTCCCTAGTGGAAGACTATAAGCAGTTAAGATAGATAGATTTGATGAGGATTTTAATTGCTGTTATGCAATTGGTAATGGAAAGCTTTTATTAAACGTCATGTAAAAGCCGATCAATATTATGGAGCAAAAAAAGCTCTTAGCTGTACAATGCTTGGACTTTTCACTAGTAGTATTTCAGAAAGCAAGGAGGTACCTTCTTAATTTTTGTTCCTATTCCTGCTCTCTAACTTTTAAAAACAATTGCCTTAAGAAGGCCAAGTCACATTTCAGTGACGTAAGGGTAACTGAATAGAAGCAAAACAACCTGATCGACATGGTCTTTTTCTCCTGAATGCAGCTCAGAAAACTGTGATGTGGATATTTGCCCACTTCTCTCTTCAGAAGTGACTGGGTAGTTTGAGCTCCCCTTTTAGGAAGGCACGAATAGATTAATCTATATTTTTGCATGGTGGTAATTTCCTTTGCACAGGAAAAACCTAAGAACAGTACTATAGGGTGTTACAGTTTTTTTCAACTCCTCCTTTAGGAGCTGTTCCATTTTGCATGAAACTATTAAATATTCACCACCTCAATCACCAGAAGGGGAGAGGAAGGGAACATAGCTGCGTAACATAATGGCTAGCTCTAAGAGACCTGGCTTTCTTGCTCCAATGGATACTCCAATTCCCTGCTCCAGTTGGTTCAGGAGCTGGGACCCATGTCTTCTCCCTCCCAAGTGAATGCAGTAACAGACTATGACATCATGCTTAGCTTCTCTTCTAGAATAATTACTGAGCCTTGTAAGATGCAGTAACAAGATGTGGTTAGTAGAGCACTCACAGCAGAAATACATATTCAATTATTCCTCCTCTGTCTGCTTCTCTCCCTGAAGCCAAAGCTGTACTACCTGCCCAGGCACTGTAGCTACTGGAGAATAAAAATGCAAGTAGCCCATTGGTCGCACCTAGAATAATTTTGTCTAAGTGCAGTGATCTGCTTTCAAAATATTTGCCCTAAATAATGTGTGTGAGGGCACTGGTGCAATTTATGTATACAAGTGGAATGCAAATGCTCAGCACTGACATCAGCTAGGAGTGTCCTAGAGGCACCATGGAACTCAAGGGGTATAAACTCAGCTGTGGTAGGGCTGTGTCTGAGCAAGGCATTTAACTGGCAGAAAACTCCAGAAGAGATATCAAACGAGTTTCTTCAACAAAACCTGAGAGAGAAACTATGATTACTGAGATTGCATCATGCTGGCTGTTTTGGGGAAAAAAATTAAAATTTTGAACATGAAAATGTATTGGAACCAAACAAACAACTCAGTACTGCTTCTTCTAAGGTGGACGCTTTCTTGGTAGGCAGCCCTAATTGCTGCAATAGCTTTTAGGTGTTCTAATGCACTCAAGTGAATTATGCATCACACTGCTTCTGAATGACACAGCCATTTCTGACTCCATTAATATGGAAGATTTCAGCCAAATGCTTTTAAACGATAGCTTCTCTTTATTTGTAATTTCAGACTCTATTGATTTCCTTCTGTTCCCTTCATTATGATTTCAATTGATTACCTTGGCAACTGCAATAACAATGATTGCACTTGACACTGTCTGAAACTCTTGAGATGGTATTTGAATAGGAATGGTATAATTTGGGGAAAAAATGTCTACAAGAACCTGCCATTAACAGTACACTTACACTTTACTTTTATTGACTTCCCTCTCTTTCAAACAGGCCCTTGTCAGGGAATCTGTTGCTAGATATTGGTTAGGATTTCAGTGACTCCTTGAAGTAAAATATTTTTATTAATGAAGAGAGCACATTCATACTCATTGGCTTTTTCACTGTGACAGTTCAGGGAAACCTTCAACCCTAGATGAGATTTTTGTCCTCTGCGTAGCAGAGCTACTAGGTCCTTGTACACAGCAGTCCTGGCCAAGGCTGTCTTTTACTAACTGTATTATGTCCTTGCACACATAAACATTTCAAGCATAAAGGCATTACTTTGGATTAAAAATTGAGGTGGATTTATTCACTTTCATTGCATTTTATACCTTGTAGAGCAGCAGTTGCACATGCTTTTCATAGAGGAAAAAAATGACTGTTTAGCTTATTTAGCACTTGTATTCTTCAGTTTGTACATACACCTTTAATTTCATTTAAGAACTGTTCTCAATGTAAGAGCAATGTCCTTCCTTTGGAAGTAAGATTCTACAGGAGATCTCTTCTTACTCAGAAGGGTATGTCAGAGCAAATATTACAGGGAAAGGAGTATAAAGAAAAAGAAAGACATCCTTCCCTTTAAATTACAAAGGTAATTCATGCTTATGAATATGATATTAGAAAGACACAGCTTAATTTTCATCTTTGTCACTGTGTCCACGACATCTGATTTCGATTTTGTCCCACATTACCAACAGTATCTTCTGATTAAAATTCCTTCTATGAAGAACAGTTATTTAGTACTTTGCATAATAATAACATTCCTCTTTCTAAACCTACTCTTTCAATTTAAAAAATAAAAAAAGTCTAGCCCAGAAAATGTAAATTTATACTTAAAAGCTAGGGAATCGAGTGTGATACATACCAAAGAAGTAGTTTTATCTATCTGCCTTTCTGTTATGAGTTTTGTATTTGTAATGAAAAACAGTGCTTTTCCTCCCAGCATTTTTTTTTAATAGGGAAACTGTACAACTACAGTTAGTTACTATTGATAACTTCAAGTCATAATTAGAAGAGGAATACTGGAGGTCAGATAGGATCACTTTCTTCAACATGATAGCCCTCTTCTGCCATTTGACCAGCAGTTTCAAGTACAATGAGAGCCAAGGAAATGTAGCTGTAGAATAATGAATATTGTATGCTGTCACTATACTTCCTATTGAGAATATTTATCCATAATTGTCCATATAAAAAATGAAAGTGAACCTTTCCTTTTATCCCTTGCCCTAATATCCTTGCTGAGGTAAAAAGAACCCCCTGGGTAACCCAAGTCAGCCTTTGATCAGACTTTATACACATGAACTTCAACTGCGCAGAAATTTTCAAAAGTGATTCAGTCTGTTACTTTATCTCTGGTGTCATTCAGGGCAATGCAAATTTTACCCCAACTCACATGAAAACAGCTTCAGAAACTGTGTTAAAGGAGCTCCTGAGAAATTTCTGACTCAATCTGACAAGACAGGCCCAAGAAGAAGATGAGTCTTTGTGTAATCGCCTTTGGTCTATACAGTCTTTTATGTGGCCCTTGAAGAGATTTGTGAACGTGGTTTGTTTTAAAAAATGTCATCTTGTCTTCCAACTGATAACCAGATGTTACAGCTGAATCAGGAAAAAATGGTGACATCAGTAACTGCGAAGGCAGACTTCAAAAAAGGTAAGGCCTTTGGAGAATAATTAAAAAACAATGACATAACAAACTACAGTACAATAGAATACTATACAAGGTGATATGGCCACCCAATAGAAAAACCCCAAAATCATTTGGAATTATGATTATGTTGCCCAGACATCCTACTTTTGTAATGCCTGCACTTATGAATCCTAGAAGAGTTCTCAGCCACACACCCTGAGGTTATCTAAGGTTGATCAGAATAATTATTTTCTGAAAGAAAGAGAGAAATAGTTAGATGAAAGACTGTAAAAGCCTTAGGAGGACAGAGGGAGCTAGATTAAGGAGACAGTGAGAGATTAGAATTTCATGGTAACACCTCGCACATGTGGATGCAGTGTCTCTTTGCTCTCAATTAAAGCAATCAGAAAGAAAGCACTAAGCTGAGGTGCCTTAAATAAATAGTGCAAGGGCCCTGGATTTGCCACATGATTACTAGACATTGTCAAAATATCTGCATCATATCTGGAGTCCTGTAGCATTTGACTTTTTCAGTCCCCCAAAGATTGCAGGGGTTATAGTTATGGCAATAATTGGCATTGATCAATTTTTTTTATTGCCAAACAAGCAAGGACCAATTCACTCAGCTTCCATATAGGATCTATACATTTTCTGAATACATACTCAGACAGAAGGAACCCAGAAACTGTTGGTATCACACAGCACATGGTAGAATTACAGAGAAACCAATTTTTCCAAAGAGTTTAATACAGATAACACTAATGAGTAGTTATTCTGTGTAGAACGAAATGTTTACAACACTAACACAGTAACATAGAGCAGAGAAATACAGACCCAGTATGATACCAGGGACCTTGAGAATTAGAAACATGGGATGGAGTACAGAGGAGTACAGTGGATGATAAGATGATGAGACGCAGGTTAGGCACCAAAGAAACACTGGTGTTCACTTAAAGAAAAGCAGACCTGGATCTGTACAGAACTGATATTGGGGTTAGCAAAGAAAAAAAAATCAATAGATTGTATTCAACACACGTGAAGACATCCTATAGTGAACTCATACATATGTGGAGCTGCAGATCAGTGAAAAAAGGGAAAGGTTTAAAAACTTTGTTATCAGTCATTAAAAAAAAAATATTCCAAGTGGATCCCAGAGGGAGGAAGAAGAAACCATCAACGTGAGCATCATATTTCTCCTGGTGGAGGATCCCAACACTGACAACTCACTGTAACACCTGCTATATTACCAGGCATAGGATCTAAAGAAGCTGGGGAGAAAGGAGAGCATAACAACAAGAGAACAGGTCCAAACTAAAAAGTATTTTTGTGTAACAATTTTAACTATATTACTATAATTTGTTGTTCTAATTGCATCTGAACTAATAATGATTTGTATCTCATTTTCAGCTCTACCAACAAGAATTTATTTATGTATATGTTAGATGGTCTTCTTTTATACCTGTAAACAATATTTTGAGTATAACATCAAGAAATTCAGAAGATTTAATACAGGGAATAAATACATTCTGGAACTTATTTAGAGGCAACTATGTGGCAAAGGTTTATCCCCTTAAAACTTTCAATTTTTCTTCTCTTTTGCCAATTTGTTGTTTTGTGTTTTTTTTTTCTCCACTTCTCTATCCTTTAATGTCTTTCTAATCCCTTTCTTTTTTGCCTCTCTTTTCCTTGCCCTTTCCTCTTTTGCAGCTTCTTACTGTTGTGTTTAACAGTCTGCTTTTTTACAACCTTTTTCTTCACCTTCATCTGTCTTCCCTTATACAGCGTTTACTAGTGGAGCTGCATAAAACTTCTGGGTAGAAAGAAGTCAACATTCTTTGTAAGACTGCAGGACAATGGAGTCGTAATCTTCTAATGAAGGAACAGGAAGTAATTCCCTTTCTTTGAGACTACAGTAACATGACGGTGGAATTGCTGCTTGGAAAATCCACCAGCTGTTAATGCTGACTTGCTTTGGAAGCCTTTGCTGCCAATCTTTTCTGTTCATTTTTTGTGCTCACCTTTGGTTCGCTTTTCCCAGTATTTTTATGGAAATGTATGTGTTCTTTGGCTTCTATACATCATAGAAAAAAACTCTAGATTACCTCAAAGCTTTTAGAAAGAACTGAGAAGAACTGCTTTAAAGGCTTAGAGCATTATTTGCCTCAATTTCTAACTTTTCATCTCTTCAGTACACCTAAGAATATAGCAAACGTCAAAAATATGGTTAGCGCAACAGTTTTGCCAGCAGCTGCTATAACATCTCTTTACAACTGCTATTTCATCAAGCTGTTTTTCTTTTATGATTTCACTGTTTAAAGGTAATAGCCCCTTGTAAACCTCTGGTCAGTTCATACACCTTTAACAGTGTTACTCGTTCTCTATACAGGCCTGTGCAGACCTGACACACAGTATCTGCGTCCCTCTGCATCATGTAGGGAGCGGTGTTCTGGGTTGTGTAACTGAGTGGTGCAAGTACAAGATGTAAACCTGTCTGTAAGTATATGTAATGCTTTTAAAGACCAGGTCGAAACAGATGTTCTTCTATGAAGAAAATGTACTTTTTTAGAAGTCATGTTGACTTCAGTGGAAATATATGAAGGAAACGTACTTTTCAATATAGTGCATTGTATTGGATAAATGTATCAAGGCTTCCCTCTTAGGATGTTGCAACAGAATGATACCATTATTTTACTAAAGGCAATTCTTGCTTGACAGTTTAATCATAGCGTGTAATTGTCACACACCTCTATGACCAAAGAGATAGAGTATTATAATGTAGTTTTCTGCTTTAAAGTAGGAAAGTTTTCAAACTCCCCTAAAGAGTGAGCTTGTTCAGATAAAGATTTTTTGGTTCAGCCTCATTTCCACTTTATGGTTTCTATTTCTTACTCTCATTCTAAAATAGTACAAATTATTGAATTTCATTCTGACTCTCAAAGTTGCTGACTACAGTGGAGAATATCACTTATCTAAATAGCATTCTAACATTTAAAAACAGCCTACAGGTGCACTTAGACTAACGTTTGGTGTGACAGAGCAATCAAAGTATCTTATTATGTTGAATTCTCTATTTTACCAAGAATTTAATATCAAGCTATTTTGTTACTTTTCACCTATTGTTTTCTCATATTTTTCTATGGCCTGATGATGCATTGCAAATATTGTTAAGTAAATAAAGTGCTATTTGGGTTTTGGTGTAAGGTAATCTAATAGAAGAGGAAATCAGCTGCTATAATGCCAAAATTAATGAATACTTCTTTGCTTAATAGACTGAAAAGATTGTTATGAAAATGGTAACTCCATTACAGGGCAGTACTTGCTCTTAGCTCGTAAGTACTCTACCTGAAAATGTATTTAAGAAGCTGATGGAATTAGCTTACTATAATTAGTGCTGATAGGAACAGCAGATTGAGGTTAGCACAATGGAGTATCTCATTCAGTTAGGCAGGTTTTTTATGTTTCCTTCTGTGGTCAGGAGTTGTCTAATCAGATATCTTCATGGATTATGTGCTTCACAGGATAGACGTCATGAACTTTCTTCAGTGGTCCCCCTCATACAATGTGCTCAATTATGTGAAAAGCTGTGAATCAAACAAATTAGTCTTAAAATATCATTTAAAGGAGCTTTGAGAGATTAAGAATTATACTTCCCTTTGGTTGCTTTGTTCAGAAAAGTGGAAATGCTGGAAAGCTGTAACTGCCACCAACCCTGCTGTTTCATCTTCCCAAACATGACCCCAACACTTCATCGTACTTCTTCATAAGACCTGCCAGCTATTTTTTCCCCTTTGAACTCATCTGCCTCTTGCAGGGAAAAAAAACAAATAAAAAACAAACAAACAAACAAAACAAAACCAAACCAAATTATTCTGCCCCATAACTTTTGCTGTCTGAAACTCCAAAACTAGAATGGCAACTGTGTTTAGCATTCTGCTTTTATTTAGTTTTGCTTTGATTTATATTTTTTTCTCATTCTCAACTGAACCTAGTTTTGGTGCATCTCATTCAGCCACTCCTGACACTCCTTCTGTTTCGACCCAGCCCTTCCGGTGCAGAAACTTTGATACAACTTCTGAACAAGCTGCTGGCTTGTCACATATTGTGAAGCAAGAAAGTGAGGGAAGACTTCTGTTTCCTAACATTTTTTCCTGGCAGAGACCTCAATCCCATGGTCTCAGGGTGAAGATACCTCCTTTTCTTGTCTTTGCATTTGGTCACCAACCACAGATTGCATACCAGGAAGAGGATCCCCCTCAGTAAGGCTTTTGGTTCCTTGAGCACTGTAGTGCCTGAAACAAATCCTCATGTTGTATGTCTTGGGCTCCAATCTGAAAGTCAGAAAGAGGACCCAGGGTATATGGCTAGAAAAAATGTGGCATAATACACAATGCCAAAATGCATTTCAGAGTCATAAAAGTGTGATAAATTTGTCTACTTTCATAAAAAGAACATTCATTAAGGAAAATAGTCTACATACATACACGTAATCTTTAACCTAATTAAAGTGCTATGTTACTAGAGGATATTGGCTTTCTGCAAGGGAAATGGCAATCTGGACTTTTTAATTTGGGTCAGGATGAGGTAAAAGCATATGGGACATGTTACAATTCAGTCCCAGAATGACTGCATAATATATGAAAATAGTTATGAAATCCTGAAAGAGCCTTTAGAAAACTATGCATATTGACAATTATTACAGAGTATTCACTTGCATTTCCTTCACTAAGTACTTATGACCACATTCTTTCCACAAAGGCAGAAGTTCAGAACAGTTCTTATGGTGCCAGAGACACTTCTGGATATACAGGAATTTAAACAACGTAGAATCAAACCTTGCCATTTGTATAGGTACAAGTGTTTTTAGTAAAAAACCCACTTTATATCTCTACAAAAAAAGCCTCACTTTGTATCTCTACAATATTGCTTTCAGCACCCAGAACTAGACTATTTAAAATAATTGCAAGCTGAATTATTCAGTATGAATAAAACTGCCTCAAATTTCTCAGCTTAAGCTCTCAGCAAAAAATGTGGATCCATATTGACCAAAAACCTTGCAAATTCATTTCAGTTTTGCCAAATTTTCCTGAAAGTTCAAAACATCTAATTAAAACACAAGCTATTTAAAATATGTTTTCCTCTCATCTTTCTGGTTCAGTTTCACTTTTATGACTGGCAGATGAATTGGAAATTTTCAAACCCCCATCCCAACAATCAGTAACACCTGACAAAATAGAGCACTGCACAGGTTCTCAGCCTATGCTCAGGTGGATCTTTTCTTGGATCTGACTTGAAGCAGTATGTGCCTGAAAGTTTGTGTTTTTATTAGTAATAGCAACTGGTCTAATGAAAAATATTGGCACTGCTGTTTTGACTGGGAGTCTTACAATAGGAAATACTACTCTCTCCCCGCAGGTGGTTAAACACACATATGAAAGTACTCAGTCAATCAATTACACAGAAGCAGCGTAGTAATAATATATTTATTTTTAACTCAGTCTGGAACCGTATCAGCAATGATCTCTGTGTAGATCCTCAGTTAGTTCCAAGAAAGCCAGTCACTCCAGATGGGGAATTATTCATTTCCACATTGTTAAGGAAAAACTATTAAAAGCCAAAAAACCCACGGTACTCAAAAGGTAAATTTTTATGTTATCTGATTTGCATCTACACATGTAAGAGGGGAAATAAACATTTTATGTAACAGGAAGAAACAACCTTTTAGATTAAAAAGCTTTCTTTAACATTTTTCTTGCAAGTCAAACACACCTGGTATTTTCCTTCTGCTTGAAGTGAGTCAGTTAAGCATTCACAAGCCACAAGTCACCACAGTAGATTGTGAATGAGGAAAAGCAGACCCTGAGTTCTTTATGGAGTAATAAATGCATTTAATGTTTTCCTGGTAAGCTCCTATAAGTGCTGTTCAAAAAGAAATTGTGAGTAATTAGGTATTTGGATTGGTAAAAGCCTCTGCCATGCAAATCTGAGGTGCCTTCTAGCTACTGCCCCAGCTGGCTGCTGATCACTGAACAGTGAGTTAGCAGCTCTTTGCTGGGACAGCAGCAGCATCTCAGGCATATGCCTGATCTTCTCATCCTTGACATAATGAAGGAATTTCTTTTTAGGAAAATGTTAAAATTCAGACAGATCCTTTAAAGAAGTCACCAAGCTGGGAATGTTTCCACATCACAAGCTTAGTCAAGGACATGGTATAAGCCTTGAGAATCCTAAGAATATTTTCATCTTCCTCTGGAGTGGCACTTGACTAAATGTTGCCTGGTAAGCTATTGCTGTCATCAGTAATGTAATGATAGTTCAGGTATCAAGCACCCTGGTGTAAGAAGTTGCATCAGTGAGCTTGAAAGCACATGGCATCCACCAAAGACTGGTCCTGAGCATGCAGAGATGATGCACATAAAGTCTGCCCTGCACTTTCTAGCATAGCAGATAGGCAGGTACTGTGAGAGTCTGTTTCCCTATTCTGCTCTGCATCATTTTCATGACTCAAACCAACTGCAAATCCCATATGGAGTTCTTCCAGCCAAAATATTTTGAATGGATATTAAATGAAGTGTTTCATTTTAGTTTCTAGAGTTGCTTTATTTTGTTTTTCTTCAATATATTTTAAAATTTATATATAAGCAACTTTTAGCTTTTCCTTCCCCTTTCCCTTCCACTTCCTCTTTTCTTTGCTATTACTTAAAAAAGTTCTCTATTTTTCACTCTCTCTTTTTTTTTTTAGTTAAAAAAGTTTATCAAATCTGCAGTGAACTAAGTTACCTGTTAAAAACCACATATTTTGATTGTCACTGAAGCTCAGACTACTCTGATGACTTGTTGCATTCACTATCAACTGTCCACGCACATTTCCTCCTACTGTGACTGTCAATAAGACTTTCAAGTGGAATGTATTATATTCTTGGACTACTTGTATCACTTCTATCCTTGCAATTCTCTTGCAGGAGAGCTGCAGAAAGACAGTATAACAGAGCTGTGCAATCAATGATACCTAAGAAACTCTTGTACAGTTCATCTGTTACAAGATTTTGAGGCTTACTTTTCTCAGCCATAATGTCCATTGGACAAGCTGCAGTTCTGCATTTTAAACAAGATATTTGTTTGCCCATTTGTCCTGAAGATGTTATTATATCGTTGCACTCCTTTTTTTTTATTTGCCTTTTTTTTTTTTTTTTTTTAAGGACTTATACACTCCAGCACAAGCAGCAGTTTTCAAGTACTAGTGTGCCAAGGCAAATCATAAATTATGCTTAAGGGAAAACCCATTACTGAGCTTCAATCTCTTATTGCATAATGAATGTAAGTTTCAGGTACAGTGAAACATTTATAAGGTTACTGAAAGTATAACAATTAATAAAGTACAGGTGAACTCAAACAGCAGTGTATTTGGTATTTAAGAGTTCATTGGTGATATATTGCATAGGATGTCAAAAACACTTTAAACATACTTCCCCCCAGCAAAGCCCAGACTTCTATTACTTCATTACTGGAAGTAACCAAATGCATTAATAAAACATTAGATAATTATTAAAAAGCTTTCTTTTTTGATTAAGACAACAGTAAAAATTTATCTGGCAACTCATATATGTAGATTACACATTTCAAGTGGTCTTTTTTGGTTGCAGTTATGACTACATTCTTCCTCCAACCTCTGAAATATCTAGTCATATTTCATACCCATTCATTCATTGGATGGAAGTAGCCACATCTACTGTTGTATAATTAGGGAATTCTGAAATAAGGTAAGAACAAAAATGTTCCCATCTGCAGTTTCTTTTTCTTTTCATTCACTTTGACTATATTTGCCCATTTCTAACTGACTAGATTAGTGAAGTACGAGCTGGAAAACAAAGAAGCACTAGGAAAATTTTTGTCATATAAATCACTGTGAGCTTCACAGCTGTGTAAGACCAGCAGGTGTCAAAAGCCCTGGTGACAGCTGCTAATGGGCCTTAGATAATGAAAGAGCCACTGAGGCTGGCCCAGAGCCACATCATCTTAAAACAGAAATCTTAGAAGAGAAATTGCAGTCCATTCATTATCCTCATCATACTTAGGAAATTAATGTCTGACCATGTGTCTGTGAGCAGTGCTGTTTTGCTCATGCAGATATTAGGGGGTCTATAGGGATGCTGGGGAGGGACTCTTCATTAGGGGCTGTAGTGATAGGACAAGGGGTAATGGGTTCAAACTTAAACAGGGGAAGTTTAGATTGGATATAACGAGGAAATTCTTTCTTGTTAGGGTGGTGAGGCACTGGAATGGGTTGCCCAGGGAGGTTGTGAATGCTCCATCCCTGGCAGTGTTCAAGGCCAGGTTGGATGAGGCCTTGGGTGATATAGTTTAGAGTGAGGAGTCCCTGCCCATGGCAGGGGGGTTGGAACTTGATGATCTTAAGGTCCTTTCCAACCCTAACTATTCTATGATTCTATGATTCTATATACCACTGACTCCCTGTGACAGTGACATTGCATTCTCCAGAGTAAGTGATATTATTTCTCCATGTGGCAGGATATTTGCCTGTGTTTAAAAAGAAACAGATTTTTTTTAAAAAGCACTTTTCATAGATTGATTAGAATCAGATTTACTGACAAGTATAAGAAAAGGCTGTAAGCACTAGAGACAAAGAGGCTTTTTTCACCCTTTTTACATATATAGTACTATTACTGATGTACACTAAACCACCTGCAAATAGCTTGTAACTTTGTGAATGTTACAGGTGATGTAAATCATTCTGTTGTGTACAGACCTATAGGAGAACCATTGCAAGACAAGTCATTATGGTCAAACATGCTGTGTATCAGCAGAGGTAAGCAACCCTAAGAACTTGTTCTTGGTACCAGGAGTTGAATACGTGTTCTGTACAATACAGAGGAAAACATCACAGTATTGGTTTTATAATTACTCTATGAACTGGGAAAGTTTTCAGTAGAATGATGTCCAATGCCCATTTTAGTGCTTTACGCTAGTGCCCACCAAATGGTGGGAGGGAGAGAAAGAAGATGAAGTTCAATTACAGCTAAGGCAAGAAGATATATGTGAAAGTTCAAAAGAAGTGTGCAAATGACACGAGAGACAAAAATGTCACAGAGGGTGGACAAAGCCTCTCTTCACATGGTATTTTAGTTTTGAACATAATTACTGGAAGTCTAGTCAGTACAACCATTAGGCAAAAATGCGTGGTGATTGTAGAAGAAAACAAGTGTGATAATTATGAATGTGCTTGTTTGTAGTAGAGAAAATGAGGAGCAGAGTATTAACACTACACCAAGAAACACTGCTGCACAGCCCTGCTCAGGATCAGGTCTTCTTTCATATAAGGAAAGGCAAGCTTCTCAGAAATTTAACTTGAAATGTACTTTCTATAAGGAGAGAACAGAAGCAAACACTTATTTCACACTGTGGTGTTTGGCTCATAAGCAATTTTTGGTTTGCCAGTAGTAACAAGCATAAAGTAGAGAAAATATTGTAAAGCAGGAAGAAGCGAACACTGACATGTTTACAACATACCAGACTGTATTTGAAGGGCTTGGCAGGGTTCCAGGAAAACAAACCATAAAAATGAACTCAAATGTTATACTAGTAGGAATGTACTGGGGAAGGTAATGGTGACATTACAAAGCAAAGTAAAAAAGATAGCTAAGCTGTGCTGGAGAGCAGCAAGTTAGGAAGAGTGAGAACATACATATTGCAAAGGCTCAATAGCAACTTCTGTTAGACCAGAAAGGACTGAGATAAGAGTATGGTTAGGTCACTGTAATCTAACTATGACTATAAGGCAAGAACAATTTTGATTATATATTATTGGAAAAATAAAAAGCAATGGAGAATTGAAAATTTATTTACACATTTGTGCTTCTAAAAGTGGTTTCATTAATTATACTGACCAAAAAAGCAAAATCAAATAGGAGTCTGTAACTGTATATTTTTTACAACTTTTTTAGAAAAACCAGGTTTGCTGGACAGCATGTAATATACAGGAACAGATATAAAGCCTAGTGTGCAGCAATGAAACTTTGTAGAATATTACATTAGTCCTTAAACAAAGAAAATGAATATGGTAAGAAAAACTGTCAATCAGATATTATGTATAAAAAACATCTTAAAGTAATGTTGGCAGCAAGTAATACATTTTTTCCAGCCTTTTCTGAAGAAAAGTATAATAATTTATCAAAATGACAGTGCATGAGAAAGTACAGGGACTCATTGTGTATTCCGTGTTACCATGACTGATCTGTGATCTTCAGTCCCCCTGATGTGTACCACTATGTTGGAGAGCAGACACTGGCCCTATGACACTTCAGTCAAAGCAAATACTGAAATATTGCAGAGACTGAGACACACCACATCTTAAAATATTGTGTCTTGACAATATTTTAAAATAGTTGTTTTAGTAGAGCTTAACTGGAGAACAAAGTAAATGAGCTACTCCAGCGGGCTTATTTTCCAGTTCACTTTCATAGTGTCCAGAAAGGACACATTGTATTTTTCATGTATGGCATTAAAGCACTTTTGTACATTGAATGAAAAGGAGAAAGGGGTTAGCAATTGGCTCAAGAGAGGTGATTAGGTACATGTACCCCGATACACTATTCACTGCTTTTCTTTAAACCTCCCTGTGCTTTTTCTCTCCTTAACACTCAGAATGTCCTAGATTTCACTTTGAAGCTCCGTCAACCTACTCAAGTGAAGCATATCATTTCAATGCTATCTATGCCATGCTACCAGGAATTAGTAGGATGTGAATTAAAACCTCCTAAAATTGTACTTTTTGTTGGCCCACATCAAAGACTGTAGCATAAATAACCACTTGTTTTGCTTCGTTCATTTCCTTAGTTAATCCGTTAAGAGTCTGAGAACTGATTCAGAGGAAACTCCAGGAACAAACTTGCCAACAAAGTTTTCAAGCTGACAAGCAGGTATTCTTTATTGCGGTGCCGGGAGACACAGGGATAGCTCCGCCTAACGTGTGTCCCCGTATTGCTATACAAGCCATCCTTATATAGTCCCTGGGCATACATACATATTCATGAGGCTACATATGGATTGCATCATTTTCCAGAGAGTTCCCCACATGCGTACAGAATTGTGGTGGTGGTCTCTGAAGGTCGTTTACTTCTTCCAACAATCTTCATCACTTCTGGCAGCCTTTGAAGCATGGGCAGTATGTCGTGGTTTAAACCCTGCCAGACAGTTTGTGCACTTACTCCCAGTGAGTGGTGCAGGGCTGGAAGCAATCGAGGCCCATGTTAGTCCCCCCCCCCCCTTCCCCAGGGGCTGCCTCCCCTTCCCCACTCCCAGAGGGATGGGGAGGAGAATCGAAAGAATGCAACTCCCACAGGCTGAGATAAGAACAGTCTAGCAACTAATGTACAATACGAATCACCACTGCTACCACCAACGACAACAATGATAAGAGAAAATAGCAAGGGAAAGGAGTGCAGTACCACGTGCCGAAGAACGAGTCCGACCCGGCCGACCCCCTGTCCTTCTTGGAAACTCCCAGTTCCCCCCTGGGCGTGACGTGCTGTGGTATGGAATACCTCTTTGGTCAGTTCGGGTCAGGTGTCCTGTCTCTGCTTCCTCCCGGCTTCCCCTCCTCCCTGGCAGAGCATGAGGCTCACAAAGTCCTTGGCCAAAACAAAACATCATTTTTATCAGCTTTGTTCCCAGCCCAAAAGTCAAAACACAGCACTGCACCAGCTACCAAGAAGGAGAAAAAAAATGACTACTGCTGCTAAACCCAGGACACAGTAGATGCTCATACCAGTTTAATTGGTTCATTAGCACCAGAGACATAATAATCCTCCTGTCCTCCTACTTATCAGTTAAACTGTAGCCCATCCTGGACACCTGCAGTTCCCAGATACTCCTTATCCCTGTGTCCTGTTCTTCTAGACTGTTTTTCTTAAAACTATGCCGACTATAATGATTTATCTTGTGAGAATTCTCAGTATGTTCTCTAGCTGTACTCTTATTTTTTTTCTCTATGTATCACGCACCTCAGTAATTTTCCATTGCTACTGTTACAAAGCCATCAAATTCAACATTACTTAAAACTAATTCTAAAGGTTTCGATATTCTATTTTGTGATTTTGTGCCCCTTTGTCTCAAATTCCCCCCTTTTTCTGTCCTTTTGCAAATTCTTTTGCAACATTTTATATATTACCATTACCATCAAAAGTCTTTTGGAAATAATTTCCCATTTCTACTTGGTGCTTAATTTCATTCCTTTTCCAGTCTTCATAATTTATCACAGACCATTTACAACACCAGAGGGAACAATGTATCATACCACAAGTAATCAATATTAAAACAATTAACGCCAATATTCCTGCAACCAGTTGCCTCAACCAGGAGTGATTTGGTAACCATGAAATTAACTTTTTCCATATTTCTTCAAAACCCCAGGAGGTGTCATACATGGCCATTTCATGGAATATCTTAGTTTCCAAATTTCCTGCAGATCTGTTTCAATTCTGCCACTTTAGTCTGTATAGGAACAACAATTTTCATTGATTATGAAAGAAACCCCTCTTTGTGATGCCAGTAACGTGTTTAGAGCCATTTGGTATTGTAATATCACCTTAGATAGGCTAGTTATTTCTTGTTGTTCTGCCTGGATTATATTGATGTTTTTACTTTCCATTTCCTCTATGGTTGCTGAGATATTTACAATTGCCTTCTCTAATTCACTTACTGCCAAAGATGGAATTAGCCTTCTTACAAAACTATGAAAAGCAGTGTGCCGTTCAATAATAGGGTTAAACCCTCGCTTAATTCGTTTAGCAAAACTTCTAATCCAGGTCCTGGAAGGGTACCTGTTGATAATAGTAAAAATGGGTATTACAGCACCTAAGGTGCATGCCCCCTTCCAGCTGGGGGTAGAATTTTATAAGCATTTTTCCCCACATAACCAATACCATCCTTTCGCTTTAGGAACGGGCCACCACTGAACTACGATACCATCTATATTAATTGTATGATTGCAATTTGAATGATGACCTACATCCTGGTGTAATACATCTTTGTGCACAGGTGTAATATTTATTACCTGGGTTAGGATTAACTATTCCAAATGTTAACCTTTCCTTCAAATACAGATTGCTAGTGTTCACCCACAAATTTGTCCATGAGACAGTGTTAGGAATTGGAACTCCAATTAATGGGAGATCCAGGCTTTCTCCTGATTTAGGCAACTGTGCACACACCCAACAGTCACTACGATTAAAACATTAGTAACATTCTGCACTAATTTCAGGTATAAGTTCTGGTCCCAAGCTTGTGCGCCAGTTATCATATGAGTCCAAATTATGACCGACGCAATTTCATACGCAAGGGTCCTGAAGGTTTGATCCACCATGTCTTCTCTGGCTCTGGTGCTTTCTTTATTCTTGAATAATGTATCCAAGCAGGTTGTTCCTTTATCTTCACTGCTGTAAAGGTGGTCAATAATATCTGGTACGGTCCGCTCCACTTCTCCTGTAGAGGATCTCCTGAAAAATTCTTAACATAAACCCAGTCTCCAGATCTGAAAGGGTGAATCAGATAATCCAAACCTCTTGCTCTTGTCCCTACTATTCTCTTATTTATCTCCTCCAATAGTTTTCCCAGATTGATCAGAAACTGTCGGAGATAGCCTTCTCCCACTTCCTGAAGACTTTCTCCTTTAAACTGGGACTGATATGGTCTTCCATACAAAATTTCAAATGGGCTAACCTCTTCTTTCGACCGAGGTTTAGTTCGAATTCTTAATAGAGCCAGTGGTAAACCTTGGTACCAATATAAATTAGTTTCCTGACGTATTTTACTAATTTGTTGTTTGATCAGATGGTTCATCTTTTCTACTTGCCCACTGGCCTGAGGCCTGTATGGAACATGTAGTTGCCAATCAATTTCTAATTTTTTGCTAATTTCTTGTAACAATTTTGCACTAAAGTGCTAGCCTCGGTTGGAAGAAATTGCCTCTGGTACCCCAAAATGAGCTTATTATCTTGTTAAATAATATTTTAATCACTTTTTTTGCTTTATTTAGTCTACAAGGGAATGCTTCTGGCCAGCCTGAAAAAGTATCCGTTAACACCAACAAACATCGATAACCCCCTTTTCTTGGTAATTCAGAAAAATCTATTTGCCACTGATGTCCCTGATAACTTCCTCTACCAGTTGTCCCAATTTGATTTCTATTTTCAGTCTTAGGATTATTCTTAAGACATAGCTGACATTGTTTTGTCACTAATTGAACTGTGGTGTATAGATTCCTTCCTACAATTTGTTTGTCTAAATATTTATGCAAAGAGTTGCTACCCCAATGAGTTTTATTATGTTCTTCCTGAACTAACTTCCAGAGCTGGTTATAGGGGATTACAATTTGCCCATCAGGTATCTGAACCCAACCCTCTTTATTTTCCTGTCCTTTTAGATCCTCAATCAATTTTGTATCCTCTTTTGAATACCTAGGTTTAGATTTTTCAATTGTTAGTTTGCCATCAGGGATTAAGGACATGATTTGAAATTGTTCAGCTGCTCGTTTGGCTTCAAAATCAGCCAAATTATTTCCAATTTCCTGATCAGAGTCACCTTGTTGATGTCCTTTACAGTACATAATAGCTACTTCTTCAGGTAGCTGAACAGCTTCCAGTAATTGTAGAATTTCTGTAGCATGGTTAATCTGTTTCCCTTGTGTGTTCAAAGGTCCACATTCTTTCCAGATAGCACCGTGTGCATGGACCACACCAAATGCATATTTAGAATCAGTCCAAATATTTATCCTTTTATCTTTAGCCAGTTCCAGGGCTCTTATTAATGCTATTATTTCTGCCTTCTGGGCAGAGGTGTTCCCAGGTAAAGGTTTAGCTTCTATTACCTGTGAAGTGGTGGTAATGGCATATCCTGCCTTTCGTTTACCATTTTTCATGAAGCTACTACCATCAGTAAACCAAGAATCAGCATCTTCCAGAGGTTTTTCTTTCAAGTCTGGTCAGCTCGAATATACAGTCTCTATGGTGGTCAAGCAGTCGTGTGTTAGTGGTTCTGTCAATTGTTCCTGCAAAAAGGATGCTGGATTCACAACGTTAGTGACCACAATTTCTGTATCATCCTGTTCCACAATGGTGGCCTGGTATTTTAAAAAAATGTGAAGGAGATAACCAGTGGGCTCCTTTCTGCTCCAGGACTGCTGATACCACATGGGACACTAGTACAGTAATCTTTTGTCCCAAGGTGAATTTGCGAGCCTCTTCAATATTTATGATGACTGCTGCCACAGCCCTTAGGCATCCGGGCCATCCTTTGCTCGCTTCATCCAGCTGTTTTGAAAAATAGGCCACTGCCCTTCTGTAGGGTCCTAGTTTCTGAGCAAGGACCCCCAAAGCTATTCCCTGTTCTTCACAGGAATATAGCCAAAAGGATTTAGTCACATCCAGAAGTAACAGAACTGCAGTTCTCATTAGCTCTGTTTTTAAATTTCTAAAAACCCCCTCTGCTGTATCAGTCCATTCTAAAGAGGGAGAGTTTCCTTTCAACAGTTCATATAGTGGTCTTACCAGAACACCATAATCATGGATCCAAAGTCTGCACCATCCAGTCATTCCCAGGGATGTCCGGAGCTCCTTGACGGTCGATGGTCATGGAGTCTTACAAATGGCTTCTTTTCTAGCAGTTCCAAGTTCTCTCTGTCCTCCTGTTATTTCATATCCCAGGTAGGAATATTGGGTTTGGATTAGTTGGGCCTTTTGTCTGGATACCCAATAACCATTCAGTCCCAGAAAATTTAACAATTCCACTGTCCACTTGATACATTCTTCCTTTGTTTCTGTAGCAATTAACAGGTCATCCACATATTGTAACAGAGTCCCGTCTGAGTAGGTGGCTTCCATGATTCTAGTTCTCATGCTAGCTGATTTCCAAAAATGGTTGGACTGTTTTTAAATCCTTTAGATAATACTGTCCAAGTTAATTGAGTTTCCCTTCCTGTGTCAGGATTTTCCCATTCGAAAGCAAATAATTGTGGCTTTCTTTGGCCAATGGTAAGCAAAAGAAAGTGTCCTTTAAATCCAGGATGGCAAACCATTTCTGATTATTATTCAATTTAGTCAATCAGTCATACGAATTAACTACTACTGGACGAATATCCTCTGCAATTTTGTTGATTGCCCTGAGATCATGAACCAATCTGCAACTTTTCCCATCATATTTCTTTACTGTCCAGATAGGAGTATTATATTCCAATTCACATTCAATTAATAATGTAGATTTTTAAAATTATAAATTTTTTTTATTCCCTTTGATCATCTGATTTTAAGGAATACTGTTTTATTCTAATTGGGTAGGCCTCCCTTTTTATTTCCACTTTAACAGGCAAAGCATTTTTCACCTTACCTGGAACTTCAGATGCCCATACTCCCACATATACCTGATTAAGGATTTCTTCTATTTCAGGGAGGTCCTCCTTTTTGCTTTTCTGTTGAATTAAAGATAAACTCAAAACTGCAATTAATTGATTGTTTTTAACTCTGAATTCCATTTTGCCTTCCTTAAATGTTGCTTCTCGCCCTAATAAAGATTTTAGAGAATTTGGCATGCATAAAAATGTATGCATTCCTATTTGTTTTCCCAATTTGTACTTTAAAGGTTTCAGAAAGAATGCTTTTTTTTTTTTTTTTTCTTTTTCTTGGTGGCCAGTAGCTCCCACATCTGTAACGAATTCTTTTCTCTCTGATTTAACACCAAATAAGTTGCTCCTGTATCCACTAAAATTCCACTTTATTTCCTCTAGTCCCTAGTTTTAATGTAACCAGTGGATCTGCTAGGGTAGATTCCCCAGGTCCCCATCAGTTTAGTTCCAGTTCAGTCACCAGACCCACTCCATGGCACTGGTAACCCCCTCGGGCAGTCTCATTTCCAGTGTCCAAACTCCCCACAGCACGCCCACTGATCCAGTCCCACAGAAAAGAAGCCCACTCCCCCAGCTCCTTCCGACATCCCTCCTCCCACGCTCAAACGCAGGAGCTGCTCAAGGGGCACAAAATCACAAAATAGAATATAGAAACCTTTAGAATTAGTTTTAAGTAATGTTGAGTTTGATGGCTTTGTAACAGTAGCAATGGAAAATTACTGAGGTGCATGATACGCAGAGAAAAAAAATAAGAGTACAGCTAGAGAACATACTGAGAATTCTCACAAGATAAATCATTATAGTCGGCATAGTTTTAAGAAAAACAGTCTAGAAGAGCAGGACACAGGGATAAGGAGTATCTGGGAACTGCAGGTGTCCAGGGTGGGCTACAGGTAAACTAACGGATAAGTAGGAGGACAGGAGGATTATTATGTCTCTGGTGCTAACGAACCAATTAAACTGGTATGAGCATCTACTGCCCGTGCTTCAAAGGCTGCCAGAAGTGATGAAGATTGTTGGAAGAAGTAAACGACCTTCAGAGACCACCACCACAATTCTGTACGCATGTGGGGAACTCTCTGGAAAATGATGCAATCCATATGTAGCCTCATGAATATGTATGTATTCCTAGGGACTATGTAAGGATGGCTTGTATAGCAATACGGGGACACACGTTAGGCGGAGCTATCCCCGTGTCTCCCGGCACCGCAATAAAGAATACCTGCTTGTCAGCTTGAAAACTTTGTTGGCAAGTTTGTTCCTGGAGTTTTCTCTGAATCACCTTTAATGTTAAAACCATAACCGAATTTCTATTCTCCAATTCAGGGGTGACCCCCAGATCATGGGTTTGCCCCATTGTATACAGAACTTTCAATAAGTCTTCATTACTTTCCTTTGCTATCAACTTCAGTGAACTGACATGTCATTAAGATAATGCCGGCCAGATTCATGATGCCATCTTCCAGGACTGTCCAGATTTCTAACAGCATTTCACTCTGTAACTCTGAGTTTAACCTACCATAAGGCAGCAGTTTGGCAACAACTTTATGGGACTGATATGAAAGAATGCAGAAGCTTCACAAGGGTAAAGACAAAAGGTGCCTAAAATAATGATATTAATGACCTCACTAATGCATTTATTAGTACATATGTAGAGCAGAAATGAGAATTGATTTATCTGCCATCACTTTCTCAATCAATCTAGTTCTACTGCAGACCAAGAAGTCATATTTGTTAAAGGAAACTGGTGTTGTAAAACCAGAGTGATGTACACCTCTTGTTTTCTTTGTATTGTTTTGTGTTACAAGCCATGGGACTTGATTACAAACATGGGACTCAAGAACTTGATCATCCCAGAAGGAAAACTACAGAAAAGCAAGGGTAAAGTTTCAAGACCATCTGTATTGCATAGGAGACTAATCGCCTCCTAAACAGTGAAGGAACTTCTGAAAAAAATCATTCTATCCTCATTTTTATATGCCATCATAGCCAGGATTGCCTTATGCCAACTTGTGTTCCACCTCTTCTCTTGCCCTGCATCTGGGAGTTAAATGTATTGGTCAAAGTTTCTGGAATAACACATAATACTGCCTCTGATACCTGATGCTTTTCCTCTGATTTTCAGCTGATAACTATTAATGAAATTGCTGCTTACATTCCCTTTCTCTGGGGAATAAAGCGAGTAAGAACTAAAAAACACTCAAAATTATTCTAAAGTAATTAGTTAAAAATTATCTGTTGTGCTTTTAAAATATTTCTTAGCCTCAGAAGATTAACAGTGTCATATTGAACTGAGACATAGAGTGATTGTATCAATATTAATAAGATAAATTGAAGTGCCACTGGCTCCAACATAGTTTTGACACCAAGCAACCTGACTAATAAAATAAAAGCTAATTTTAAAAATAATTTACCTCCTGGAGACCTTAAAATGGATTTTACTAATGAAAAACTAACATGGATTTTCACTGATAGGTGAAGCAAATGAGACTGTGGAAGCATGGATATGTTCACAAGGGGAAAACGATACATCAAGTCAGTTGGTTTACCAATTAGAAGTAATTTTGAACCTTGTTCATAAGTGTTTATACATAACGGTTTTCTACAGCCACCTAAGAAAAACAAAACATAAATTTTGCATATATAGCAAGTTGGTCATTAACAGTTGTATTCACTAGAATTGTTCTCTCATGACCAATGATACTGTCTAAATCCATAAAAGAAAACAGCTCTGTAGCTTTTTTTCTTGTTGTTGTTGCTGGATAAGCAACTAATCATTCAGTGAACTCTGTAGAAAAACCCAGTATAGATCTTCAACCTCACTTTTCCTGTGAAGAGTAGTAATTGAGCCATAGGTAGAAATATCCACCTGCACAAAGGTAGTTTTAAAATTATGGCTTCACTTACTTTGCTCATATTTTAGTTAGGGTTCATAAGACAAATGCTATTTCAGAGAACCGAACCAGACAACCAATCAGAGATCCTCTAATGATAAAAGGAAAAGATCTATTGACTTCAAAGTATTAGCAGGTTATAGAAGTGGCGTCTTCATAAGAAGGAAACAAAGCTGACACAGGTAACCTAAAATACGTACTATGTAGGGTATTTGACATGTACCCAAAAACATATTTTGTTTTAAATCCACAAAATCACAGTAAGTGAAACAGAATACCAAATAGGAACCAAAGTTTCACAGTTGTTAGAATTGTTTTTATATCTGAAGTTAAATATTTAAATCCCCATTAAAATGTTAAAGTCAGAATGACTTCCACTTCAGAAGGGCAAAGACTTTTTTAAGACTGTTTTAAAAAGTGAAAGGACTAAATGTCCAGCCTGGCAAGATACATATTAGATGGGTATTGGTGAGATGGGTAAGAAATTGGCTAAGACATCACACTGATTAGGTGGTGATCAATGTTTTTAACTCAGGCTGACACACTGTTATAACTGGGATCCCCCTGGGATCAATACTGGGCCACATGCTATGCAGTCACGTTGGATGATGAGAGTGAAAGCACCCTTGCTGGTCATGCCAAACTGTATGTTGAGGTGGACATGTCAGAAAGGAGAGCCCTCCTGGAGAGAGACCTGAATAGGCTGGAAGACTGTGATATCAATAACTGTATAATATCTAACAGAGACAAGTGCAAAGCCCTGTTCCTAGAATGTCATAACCAAGAGCACAGTACAGGCTAGGACTGTGAGGCTGGGCAGCAGTCCTACTGAAAGGGACTGCTTGGGGGTCCTGTGGGACAATGAGCTGACCACGCATCAGCAGTGTGCTACTGCAACAGTAAAGGCAATTCATATCCTGTGTTGCATCCCCAGGATGCTAGCACAAACAGAGACACAATCATCCTACTCTTCTCCGTGCTTGTCAAAACACCTGCAGTGCTGTGTCCAGTTCAGGTTCCCACAGTTCATGAAAGTTGAGGACAGCCTGGAGAGGGTCCAAAGGAGGGCCACAAAAATGATCAAAGAGTGGGAGAACCTGACTTTTGAGGAAAGGCTGAAGGAGTTAATAGGTGGCCTTATCACAGTATTCCAGAACTTTAAAAGTAGCTACAAAAGGGATGGAGGCTCTCCTTTAACACGGATCCACACAGAGAAATAGGGGCAAGGTGTACAAGGGCAAGGGACAGTCGGTAGAAGTTATACTGGGAGAGGTTTCATCTCAATATACAAAAGAATATTTTTAAAGTGAAAACAATCATTCATTAGAACCTCTTCAGGGACATGGCAGAGTACCTGCCAGTTGATGTCTTCCAGGTGCAGTTGGACAAATTGCTAGATAGCCTAATACTGGCTTCCTTTCCTGCAAAACGCTGGACCAGATGATCTTCTGAAGCCCTTTCCAACCTGAATGATTCTATGATATGATTTTATGAATCTTTCAGGACCAGATTTGAAAACTTTTGTCCACATAATTTCCTGTCAGACAAAATATGTAAATTTTAGAAAATAAGATTAAGTCCTAGCTTTAGTGAAAACAATGTTGTCAAAGATTTCTTCTCCACAGTTTTACAGATCATTTGCATTAAGATACAGTGGAAAAGACACTTCCACATCATGAGATGCCTGCTTCAGTTGGGAAGCCATAACTGATGGCCCAGAGGTGACAAAGAATAGCTTTGAGTATATGGCAACCCCTCAGCAGCTTCAGAACAAACGTGAACAAGCAAGTCTAAAGGAAGGCTTTCCACTGAAGAAAACTTGTCACACTTTTACATGGCCAAGGGCAAACTTTTTATATTTGCTCCCATCTTTCTATTGAAACATGAAATTGTCCTTTTCTGCACATCTCCAGATCAGATTTCTGGTCTATCTCTATTATGTCCATTTCACAGGAGTCAAGTGGTTAGCTTTGGAGCTGAAATCCTAATCCACACCTTTTCTGTTAGAATGTCTAATTTTTGGTCATAGCATGTTTTCAAGCCCAAGCTAAACTGTCTTGGCTCTGAAACTACAGGTTTAGACACATGGAGGGTGCTTGTGGCCACTGAGTAACACAGCTGGAAGACAGCAAGTGTTTCCTAAAGGCAACTGCTTGTCTTTCAGCTTCTTAGGATTAGAATTGCTGCATATAAATCATTGGCTAATGTAGACCATATGATAAAATTAAGTTGGTACAGGTGATCTCCAGATGAAGAACTGAAAGCACTGTAATTAGACAAGATTCATAAACCACTGATCCCATTACGAAGATCAACCTTTTCTTTGCAATTAAACATTTTGCTTCTGTGGCTATCCTTTCATGCCAATTGGAACTTTCAATTGGAAAGTTCTGATGGTAATATAATTTTGCTTATTATGCACAGATTATATACTAGGGTAAATAGCTTGTTGCTGTATTTTGATATTTGCCATGAGAAATGTGACTTTCAGAATTCTTGATTCCTCTGAAAAAAAAAAAAAATGGGGCTTTGAATGTTTCCTAGAAATATTTAGAAAGGCTGAATCCAAATTTGAATTAGGAACCTTGCAAAACAGTGCACATGATAAGTACAGTGTACATCCGTAGCTCTTTTAGGCTTTTTGGATGGTGCAGAAAACAAGAAGTTTAGACATTAGATCTCTTGTGAGAACTCTTCCTTCCTTCCTTCCTTCCTTTCCTTCCTTCCTTCCTTCCTTCCTTCTTTCCTTCCTTCCTTCCTTCCTTCCCTCCCCCCCTTCTCCCTTCCTCCCTTTCCTTCCCTCCCTCCCTCCCTCCCTCTCTCCCCTTCCCTCCCTCCCTCCCTCCCTCCCTCCCTCGCTTGTCTCCTTTTTTCCTTTTACTTTCTTTGTATCTCTTTTCATCAGTTATGCAATAAATTCCAGACAAAAAGTAATTAAGGCCCTAGGGACCGTTCCCAATGAAACTTCAGTGAAACAATCAGCTTAAAGTGAAAAGAGATTTCATCAATAACTTCCTTTGATTTGCAGGTGCATAACCTGTATGACTTGTTATAAATAATAATAGACATACCCACTGATCTATAAGTATGTGTGTATACACACATAAACTTCATATACATGTATAGAAAATCTATTCACATTGAAAAAGCATGCCTGAGTCTGAACTGGTTTGTTAAGGAAGAAATGAAGTGGAGATAAACGAAGAAGAGAAACTGCCATAGCACAAATAGCACTTGGGAGGAAATAAAGTAACACTCTGAAAATACTAAGATGAGGAATATTTCACTGAACCATTTCAGCAGAGGTCTGCTTACCTATAATAGGTATTCAAGCAATAAGAATAGTCCGATGACCTAAGTCTCCACCTGAAATCAGAATATGTGTGTCTTAACAGAAAGTGCATAATATTTTCAGCAATTATGGTTGAATATTCCACAAATTTTTGTCAGAATAACCCTTATGAAAACAGAAAGAAAACAAAAAGAAAATAGTTTAAATTAATTATTCATGACCAAACATCATATTCCAAACCATTTTCCATGTTGATCAATACATAATATTTCATATTTTTTTTGGGGGGGGGAGGGGTTTGGGATTGTGTTTATGTGGGTTATTTTGTTGGTTTTTTTTTGGAGGGGGTGTTTGTTTGTTTGGTTTAGGTTTTTGTTTGGTGGGTTTTTTTGTGTGGTTTTTTTGTTGTTGTTGTTTTGTTTTGTTTTTTTCTGTTTTCACAAAACAAGACAAAAAAGGTTACTACAGTAGAAAAGTAACCCTCAAGTCTCAACACCCAATCTATCTAGAGCTGTTAGAAAGGCAGCTAAATCTCACTCGGAGGCCAAATCAGCGAACACTTAATGAAAGACTTCTAAGTGTTCTGAGCATGTGACACACATACAAAGTACAGCAAAACAGTCACCCAAGCTGAAGGACACCAGCAGGCAAATGCAGTCTAAACGCATCATTCATGTCCAATGTATCAACCAGCGTTCAGTCAAATTTGATACAGCAGTAGGAGAATACTGCTGACGTATCTTACCAACAGCCAGCTTACCTCACACTTTTGTAAAGGTGGTGAATAAAAGATATCAGTCTGTCAGTAGATAATGTACAGGATATGCTTGGATAAACATAGCTTTCTTATTTCATGACTGTGGCATGAAATTTTTCATTGAGATATATCTTCATGGGGTGACTTTACTCTTTTAAAAATACGAGCCTCTTTCACAGTGTATCCTGTAGCACTAATGTTTATTTGCTTATAGAAAGCTGTCTGTATTAGAAGGAAGGTTTTGTTTGTGAATTTCTTAAACAGCTTTAATATTTTTTCACTGTTGCTAGAACTAACGATAATACATTCCTATCTAGACAAGACATTTGTGTGAGATGTATTTGTCCTGGATAGTGGTCATGTGAAAAGGGTCAAAAGCCTATCAACGTTACTCCGTTTCCATTATGATCTGTTCATTTCTTTTCAAGCCACCCCTAAAATAATTCTTTTGGGGCAGTGCACAGATTTGGCACTGCACCATCCCTTTACAAAAAGCTCTGATCTAAGAAGTCAGTCCAAGCAGAGGTTATGCATACATGCACTTTAATTTTTTTGTTATACAAACAAAATGAATATTCCCTTTCCTACTTTTTGTTTGCAGACTGGATATGGAAAGATTAGAATATTCAAAACCGGACTAAGCCGCTTATGCTTATATTTATTGCTAACGGCTTCTCATGATACTTTTCAGAGAACTCTCTAATGTTACATTCTTAACTTTATAAATTAAACACTGAATCTGATAAAGTGCTCATTGGCCACTTCATTTGGCTTTAATTGTTTTATTCTTACTGTGATACAGACATCAACTTGATTTGCTTAAGTGACCTTCAACACCTTCAGGATAACAATGTCCATCTCCTTCCAAGCCCTCCTCACCCATGCTTTTTCTTGCAGCAAAGCCAGTTCAGAATAGGAAGAGCCAAAGCTCACGCAGGTTTCATGCACATCTGCTGGATAAGTTTGTCTCATTCTATGGCAGGGGGAAGGAAGTAAACATTCTTCAGTACTATCAAAATGTAACTCCTCCTGAAAAATAAGATCTTCCAAATTAGAGTAATATTTTAAGATACAAACATGATCACCACATTTTCCTAGTTTCCTTTCGAAGTGTCGTGGTTTAACCAATGCCAGACAGCCTGTCCACTCACTCCCCCCCCCCCTTCTTGCCCTCCCCCTACTCTCGGGGGGACCGAGAGGAGAATCAGAAAGAATGCAACTCCCACGGGCTGAGATAAGAGCACTTTAGTAACTAAGGTATAACACAAATCACTACTGCTACCACCAATAACAGTAATGATAAAGGAAATAACAAGGGAAGAGAATACAACACCCCATCACCAGGCGACCGATAACTTGCCCCCCCCGCCCGATCAAGCACCGACCGATACCTCCTCCAACCCTGCAGTCCACTCTGCCCTTCCGGCCAACTCCCAGTTACATCCTGGGCATGACGTGCTATGGTATGGAATACCTCTTTGGTCAGTTTGGGTCAGGTGTCCTGTCTCTGCTTCCTCCCAGCTTCCCTCCTCCCTGGCAGAGCATGAGACTCACAAAGTCCTTGGCCAAACCAAAACATCATTGTTTTTCAGCTCTGTTCCCAGCTGAAAGTCAAAACACAGCACTGCACCAGCTACCAAGAAGGAGAAAAATGACTGTTACTGCTAAAACCAGGACACGAAGTCAAAAGTTGACAATGAGTTTGCTATTTGTTGGTAAATGTGAAAATATTTTCAATTTATCTACTTAGTGCTTTACCCCTGGCAGCTACAGTGGGCATTTTTGTTGCTTGTAAACTGAAGGCTGACAAAGAAGATTTAAAGCAAAACACAAATTTTCTTTAGACCTATGGGCACTTTGTTTCTGTTTGCCAGCTGTTGAAGAAGTGACTGTGCTACAGGAAAACCAGGCATGGTAGTGGACGCAGAATATCATGTTACAATCTGCTTGATACCGTCATAGGGGAAAAGTGTAGGGTTTTCATAAACTGTTCCAAGCAGCCATAGCATAAATCCAAAAAAAGAGAAAGATTAAATTTATTAGTGTTAGAGACTTACATTGATCATGTCTTTTTAAAGTCAGTTGAAAGCCTACTGGCTTCCTAGGTGGCTGAATTGTCATCCTCCCATAATTTTGAATTTGAGGGTGTCACAGAGTCCTTTGAAGCAGCATAACCACTGTCAGAGGCTGAGAAATTATAATTCAGGCCACAATTCTGCTTAGCAAAGCAATCAGCTCCTCCTTTATTAACATTCTGGATAAGGAAACTTCTTTGCTTCTGATTTGCTTAAACCAGATCAGCAGGCAGTGCACTAAACTCTTCAAAGGCAGTTTCCCTTAACCTTTTACGTTTCAATGCTATTCTTTTATCATCCTTTTCAACTAAACTTAAAAGTTCCTGCTAACTCCACTCTCAGTCCCAGGATGTTTGCTGGCCAGTCCCATAGCAGTTTTGATATATAGCACTTAACCCAGAATTTGTTTTGTCCTTCACTGTTACTATTTCAATAATGCTTCAATTCTTTTAAGAACATGTGTAGAAATAAAAACATACATGCGCACAGACACATATAAATCACAGATTTACAGCACTACAGTGCTGTATCTCACTTCGTGAGAGAATCCAGTCCCAACTCCTACTCAGAGCAGGGGCAGCTACAGCAGGTTGCTCTGGGATTGGCCCATCCAGGAAAGTTTGAATATTTCTAAACATGAAGCTCCCACAGCTTCTCTGGGAAACCTGTGCTAGAGTTTGAGTCTATCATCACAGTAAAGGATTTTTTTTATGTTTATTTGAAATTCTTTTTCTTTTCAGTTTATGCTCGTTACCTCTCATCATGCTGCTAGACACCACTTGCTAGGCAAAGCAGAGAATAGGAATCCAGTCCCTTCATCTGCAGGCAATGGTCTTCCTAAGGCAGCCTAGGAGGCTGTTGGCTTTCTCTGCTGTAAGAGCACAGAACTTGCTCATGATGAACTTGGTGTTCATCACATTTATTTGCTACATCATCCAGAGACTGGGCTGAGGTATACTGCTCTGTAGTTCCCTGGATCCCTCTTGCCTTTCTTGAAGATAGGAATGACATTTGCATTCTTTAAGTCCTCAGTATACACTGAAGGACATAAAAAAATCCTAGATATGGAAAGTCTGTGGTGGTGTATGTAAGCAATACAGTGCTATTTGGACATAACTCAGGCTGTCAAGGATGTTCTGGGCAACAAGGAAGTAGATCATAAAGCAGTTCTTAGCATTCTTCTCTCCAGAAAATTCAACATGGCAGCTGCTAAGAATTAGTCATTCTTCCTAAAGTCAGTTATATGTCGGACCTGAAAAAGCATTCTCTTCTCACTTCTTTATGATATTAAGTACATATGATTCTAAAAGAACATATAATACATCACCAATTATGTAGGTTATTGCAATCCCAAGCCAAAAAACACCACTTTCAAACTGTGATAGACATCATGATGTTTCGCAGCTGACTACAGATTTTTCAGTTCCAGCATACTGCTGTCAGTGCAAGGGCAGTATTTTCTCTCACTTTTCATGAAAGCTAAGTCCTACTGTTTCGTTATGTCTACCATAAGGTGGCAGATCTGGGTTCTTTTTGATCACAAATATGACCTATGGGAGATGCTACACTGCAGGGAACATTTTGTTGTTTGGTTTGGGTTTTTTTAAGTCACAATATTTCTGAAGGTAACAACTGGAACTGAGATTTAAAGGCTTTAGATTTTATATTAAGGAAACTAGTAGTTCTACACAAAGAGCAATTAATGAAACTTCACTTTCTAGGCTGTGGACAGATTCTCTGATATCTAATTGTATGTCATAGCCAGTTGAATCAGCTACAAAACCAGAGAGCATTAGAAGTGGACAGCTTCTGCAGCAGGTCCGATTTTTGAGTATGCATGAAAAAGGAATGTGAACTTGACTTTTGCGGTGTTTGGTTTTATTCATTACATAATTACTGTCAAAGAAATATCTGCTGAGCTCACAATAAACACTTGCACCCAGTGCCCTTGGATGTTTTTTCACAGTGTTTGCTTCTTTAGCCAATTCTTTTCTGCTGATGGATCATAGTCATGATCAGTGGTACACCCTCTTCAAGTATGTCTTTCAGCTGCTGCTTATTTTCAGTTTTCAATATCAGCTACATAGTTTAAAGTCTATGAATATTGCATGCAAGCAGGGAATAATGTCTGAGAAAGAAGCAGGTAGAGTCAAACTCTTAGTTTTCCTCCATTGTATCTCCTCTACTGACATGTATCTCATCTCTGCTACTTCTGGTACTAGAATTCCTATTTCAATAATAGGAATACCTATTTTGAAATTTCTATCAAGCTCTGGTTGCTTCAGCATCCTATATTGCTGATACTATAAGATGTTCCAAAAACCCAAATAAGATCTTTTGCAGTGAAATAAAAAAACCCAAACCCAAAACCACAAAACTACTCACAGATGAGACACCAGGTATTTCTAGCTGCAGTCTAGTGGGAATTTAAATAGATGTAGTGTCAAAACTACCCAGACAAGAAATGACAATCCAAAGCCAGAATTGCTCACTTTCCAATATATACTACTAGTAAAAGTTTTAAAGATATGCCAGTTTTTTACCAGATTCCATGCTACCATGCCTCCAAATCTGCAAGACATAAAAAAGTTTAAAAAATTGAAAAAGAAGGACACTTTTAAGAGTTGCTTTAATGTCCTTGTGTTTTTTGTTCATATGACCAAAAATAAGTTCAGTATGAGCTCAGGTCCACTGAATACTTTAGAAAACGGTTGATTAGGTCAAGGAAACGTGCAGATTTTTGTTAGTTTTATAATGCCCACTGATTTGAATCTCACATATATAAAGAAAAAAATATCTAAGGAAAAATGTTCCTGGCGTCCTCTATAGCACTTTTTCTTCTCATGGTGCCATTCATAATCATCACTGCATGAACTCTAGCACGAGGCCTGTCTAACTTTTTACATTAAAGGATAAAGCTTCAATTATAATGTTGAATTGAAGAGAGAGATTGATTTATCAGTGTTAAAGTTGCTGTGACTGTGTGACCTAGAAATAACCATGGTTACAAAAATAAAGTTCTTTTTCTCTGAAAACTGAAGAATAAATTAATGTTTGAACGTCAAAACTTAAAAGGACTTTAAACTAAACCACATACCATAGTATATAGTATTTGAAAGACCAGTGAAAGTGGGTGAGCTGAACTAATACCAGCTGAAATCAGTAAAATAGTTTCCATTACATCAAAAGAATTACTGTCAACCTTAAAACATGAATTTCCCTGACATAGCATTATTAGTAATTGGAAAGCTTTATTCCATACTAATACTTGGAAAACTGAAATTTTCCCTACCAAGAAAAGTAGGACTTTATTATAAATGAGACCTTTCCAAAGACAAGAGCAAACTGAGGGTTGGAAGTTTTCTATGAAATGTGGTAACTGCGGAGCTGTTAAACAGTTTGCTAGAGGAGGTGTGTTCAGCAGTGGCCCCGTGTTCCCTGTGGAAGACCAGTTGCTGCTGATATACCTGTAGAAACATTTGTTCTTTTCCTTTATTTCCCTCACCAGATTTTACTCCACATGGGCTTTGTCTTTTCTAAGCCCACACCTGTATACTTAGATTTTCTCTTTGTATTCCTCCTAGGCCAGCTCCCTTCCTTTATATCTTGTCTTGGAATCTCCTTGTCTATCCACTCACCCTTCTGTCATCTTTGGTTGATTTTTCACTTACAGGGATAAGACTTTCCTGGGCTTGAGTAGGTGAACTTTGGAAACATCAATGAGCTCTCCTGTACCCCTGCCATTAATCATTGCTCATGGGGTTCTTCCATGCAGGTCATTGAAGAAGTTAATGATTTCTCTCCTAATGCCCAGAGCTGTGGTCTTTCTTTTTTTGCCTTGCTCTCTCCTCTCAGGGTCCTGAATTCCACCATCTTGCAGTCACTGCAGTCAAAGCTGCTTCGGACCTTCATACCTCCAGTGAGTTATTCTTTCTTTGTGAGTACAAAGTCCAGGTGGTGTCAGGGTAGTTGAAGTCATGAGAAGCATGGCCTGTGAATGTGAAGTCACTTCCAGACTCACTTACTTGTTCTTCCTGAACAGGTGGCCTCCAGCAGGCATCCACTATGTCACCTATACCGATCTGCTCATTAATTGTTATCTATAAGATCTCAGCTGACTCATTACCCTTTCCCAGGCAGAACTCTGTGTAATCCAACAGCTCTTTCACATAAAGGGTAAAAACTCTTCCTTGTCTTCCTGCACTAAAGAGCCTGTATCTCTCTACTGCAGCACTCCAGTCATGTAAAACATTCTACCACACCTCTGTGATCCCAACAGGATCATAGCCCTGCAAATAAATACAGTTGTCTAATTTCTCATTTTTATTCTCCATGCTGTATACATTGCTGTACAGACACTTTCGAGAGGAACTTTGGCATGCCTATTTCCCAGAAAAGGTCTGAGGCTTTTTTCCATCAATGTGCTTTATAGGCGCTTCCTTGTTTACATACAAATACTTGAGGTGACTCTGCTTAAGACTTGGTTTATTGATTTTGTATTCCCTTTTGCTTGTCTCACCCCAGGCCCTTTGCTTGTCAACCCTGTTTGTTATTCCCTCACAGGTGTTAATTTTCCCCATTCCATGTCAATCCTAATTTAAGGCCTTTCTTACTAGTTCAATCTCACTGGCAAACACCTTTGCTTTGCTTAGTGAGACAGATCCCATCTCTCCCAAGTGGATGTTTATCCTTGAACAGGCTCCATTTGTCATAGAAACCAAAACTGTGCTTCTGACATCAGCTCTGCACCTAATTCTTGATACACAGTACCAGTGCCCTCCTCCTTGCATCATTTTCCCTCACAAGCAGGACAGGAAAACAACACTTCAGTCCCCAGTGCCCTAACTGCCACCACCAGAGCTTTACCATAATTTTTGACATGCTCCAGGTTGCCAATGTGATATCATTTGTGCCCAGATAGAAGAACTGCTTATTAAAAGTCAAGGTCTCCTGTACTTCTTACCAATCCTGTCAGGAACAAGAACCTTGAAGTTCCTCAAAGGGTTCCCAGAAGTATCTTAGCATTCTCCAATTACTTTGCTATTTGATTTGGAAGATTGTGAAGCAGGACCAATGAAATGTCGAAATGTTGCACAGATTTCTGTGACTGCTGCCTCTGTTAGCAATGTGGGAAGGGAAAAAGCAAAATGAACACACTCTCTGACTAAAAGCTTTTTGACACTTCTGTGTGACATCCCCTGTACCTACTCTGACCTTACCATGCCTTTCCTTTTCACCTCAAAGTACCCTTCTGCTCATTTAACTCAGAGGAAGGTGGGTACCCAGAGGGTGTTCTTCACCTCCTCTTCAAGGGACCCCCACCTGCACAGCCACCCCATCCACTCTTCTCCCTTTGAAGGTAAATTGGAACAACTTTCATAAAATCTAACTACACTACTTGTGTAAACTAGAAACTCCTATTCACAGCTAGCCTTAAAAAGACAGAAGGCTTTCTACACAGAAGGTTGTTGTTACAGTTTTAATTTTTGTCCATGAATTTCTGCATGCCACAAACTCCCTCAGGATTTCAAAGAATTAAAGCTACCTCTTCTACTTTCCCATGTATCAGAGGACTTTCCTAGCTCTCACTGCTAACCACCTCTCTCTCACTTCTGACTGATTATACCAATTCCTAAGTTAGCCTTTGGAGCTGATTGAGGTAAATTGCATTCATAACCAACAGCACATTAATGGGAATTAAAAGAAAATAGCCACAACAAAACCCAAAGAGATAAAAAGCATGTATTTGTTGGCCTTCCTCTACCATCAGAGGTGCATGATCTCTCTCCTTGCTGCCACAGACATTTTCTTTGATCCTGAAAAACGTGGTCTCAGGCTGCATTCCTGCAAGGAATACCATCCTTCTGATCCATGTGTGCTGTCTCTGCTTTGAGATCACTCATAAATTAGTTATGCCCTGTAATTTCCCCTCTTTGCTCCCCACTATAAGCCTATTTATCTCTAATTAATTGAGAAAGTTAGTTTCTAAGAGTGCCAAAATGGAAGACTAGTTCATCTGTCTGGTGAGATAAATGTTATGGTAAAACATGGTATTGTCATGTTTACCCAGCTTTCTAGCAACTCTGATTCAGTCAAGAATGAAACAACTCTCCTACCTTAGACACCCACCAAAAAACTTTGTGACAATAAGTTTATTTATTCACTTGTATGCTATTTACTTATGCTTGTATCAACCTACATGTTAATAAATACATACCAAAGTTCTCCAGTTGGAATATATGAACAGTCTATACACTGGCTCTGACTGGGGTGAGATACTTTGAGAAGATGACAATGAATATCAAACTCCTCTTATGAAAATTCTCACTTGATCTTCCTTCCCAAGCCTATCTTCTAAGGACACTGTAATACTTAATAGGTCAAGGATTTTCATAAATGCTAGGTTCTTTTATTATTATTGGAAAACTGATCTTATGGTAGTTGTTGATATTCAACAAAATCCCATAAATTTAATTACAGTTGCCAGCATCCTCTTTACTCTGAAGGAAATTCAACCTGTTGATGCTGTTGGCTTATTTTTTACTACATGCTGCTGTACAACATTTGGTATAACATCATCTTTTGTAATCAGGTCAAGTAACTGCAGAAAATTTCCTTTATTGACTGATTCTATGGACTCATCATGGCCTCTCAGTGCTAATTTTTTGTCTCCTGGCACAAAAGATAATTACTTCTATTACTGCCCTAAAATAACATATTTAATTGACAGTCATTTTCTGAAGATGCCCATTAGTTCAATGACACCTCAGTTTCCAAGTGACAGGGATTGAGTATATAATTTATTTATCCTTGAAACCCCAGTCCAGTACTAAAATCTGATGAGTAGTAATGCTCACTTTTCTAGTCTGTTTTTCAGTGTATTTTAAGAGAGGAGAAAGAATGGTAAATAATTTTGCCACAGTACAGAAGCTGGGAGGACAGAGTTACTCTCACTGATACTTGTGAATACTGTCCAAGATACTGGTAGTTTTGATAGTGGTTTCAGAAGGACAAAGAAATTTCAAATTGTGCATAGTATAATACATAAAAAATAGGGTGAGATAAGCTTTACAGCAGATGCCCCAATTTATGAATAGATGGTGCCTCTCTCTCACAAGTTCACAGTTCTTGCAATTTAGTAATTACTAAAAGGTAACTGCTTAGATTCAGTTGAAGATTTTATATAGTGTTTCCTTGGAGATTCTGCCTGTGAGTAAAAATAACCAAACAAAATCCAACCAACTGAACACAAAAAGCACCCCACTCTAGAAGTTATAGACTGTGTATAACTACATTCATTCTTCCAGTGACCTCCTATGTGATTTTATAAAAAACTTTTTTCTATTTTTCCACAAGCCAGCTTAGTCTAGAAGGACACCCAGGTATCTCTGGTTTTGTTTTTACACGAAAGCTTAACTTTTTGTGTCATTTTTTTGTTTTTTTTTTTTTTTTTCAGTGAAGCTGTATTATCCCAGTTTTATATGATAAATTTATTGTACTTAGAAATTCAATTTCTTTGAAATTGAAATCAAAATTATTTTGATCAGTTTTAGTAAGGTTTACTTTCTTACCTAAAGATGCTTTCCAAGTCTTATTTCCTCTGCTGGAGCACACAATAACATAAAAATCATCAGATAAGTACACAGTCTAGTATGTTGATATTATTTTTATTCTTAGAGAGCTATGTTGCTTATTTTTAAGGGCAAGTCTTGCAACCAGTAGAAACTTTACCTGTTTTTTTCTATTCATTGAGTCCCTGTAACATAGGAAAACTATATATATATATTCAGTTTCAATGTGCAAAGATTAAAACGGAAACACCAGTGAGTGGGTATACGCTTGCAGGCAGGATCTTCTGTCATTTTAAGTATGGCCTATTTATCCAGTACATCTTCTTATTCAGGAATCTTGTAATAAACCAACAATAAATGTGGGAATATGATGCCAAAATGTTTACCATAAAATTTGTACCTTGAAATTTTACTTTCTGGATTTATAAAGAAACATATTTATTTGTGATAAGCAATCATATTTCTAAGTTTTATGATGTTTTACCCAGTTTCCCCTGTACATCTAGTATTTCTCTGGATACTGAGAATAAACTGGACATTATTTATTTATTATTTATTCTACATTGCTTCCAGAAGACCAAAATTTTCAAGATAGTACTGATACTGCATGTCTGCAGAGACATAAAATATTTTACACATTGTTTGACTAGAAGTCAAAGAATTCAGAACAAGACGTCAGCAGTGCTTCACTCTTAAAAACTGTCACTCTGTCATGACACTTGGCCTTGGTTTTCCACTTTGAAAATTTAAATTCCTGTAAGCATCCAAAAGTATTGAATATCGGGAATCTGTTTTTAAAATATCTACTATTAAAGACTACTCTGACAAAAGAAATTCTGACAGTCTGAATATTATATGAAACAGAGTACTTCACAGAAAAAAAAGCTGCCAGTAGCAAATGTAATTACTTCTTATGAGTGAAGCACTTTATAATGGAATAGAACTTTCTGTATTCTCCTACTTTTTGTTTGTAGCAAAGCACTGGACCAGGTAGAATAGTTATACAGTGAGTATTCCAAATCTGCTATAGTACAGACAAAGTCATAACTAACAAGTTACTGGATAAGATGGCATGATAGAGAAGACTTGCCTTGACACAGTGATGTTGTCATGGACTTAATGTAGAAAGAAACAAAATAGCTGCTGTAATCTATTGTTTTATTAACCTGCTTTTGGGAGGCATAATTAGTTAGAATTTGTTCTAGGCCCTGAAACAGGAAAGCTCTTTATACTAGCAAGTTACATTAAAAATAGTGCTGCAGTCTGGGACAATAATGAGCATCTTTTTAATCATATAACTGGACCTGCAGGGAATGCTGATTTTGGCAGGCTAACAACCACATGTGAAGTTCATCCATCTCTTCAAGCTTCAAACAGTGACCCAGAGGTCATAGAAAAGCTGTACACAGTATTCCTAACTTTGTGAGACTCTGCCTTTCTTGTTAGGTGAAAGCCCATGGGAAATGCCCAGAAGTTCATATCATATAGGATTGCTAGTACAGATTTGAAGAAACAGATGAAAACAAATTTCCAGCAGTCTGTGGGAGGACAAAAAAATTTACCAAATTAATGCTTCTAAATAAAATATTTGCAGGCCAGACCTCTAATTTGACATCCTTTGTGTCCTTGGATGTCAGCAATACTGACTGAACAGCAGCTGGTAACCCTCCAGCAGCGGTAACATATTGCACTGGAAGAGAGATGTTCTTCCTGCCTATATAACAGGACATTGATACTTTCTACTACAACTGTATGACATGTCTGAGGTGAATAGGATAACTAGTAATGAAAAGTAACTCTTTTCTGAGCTTTTACAGAAGATGTTGCTGAACAACTGGTCCTTTTCTACAGTCATTCAAAGAGGTGGTTTCTCAGAGGATTCAGGCTTGTTATTTTCTTTGATATGTGTGTGAAAGGAGAAATCGTACAAGACAGAATGTCATCATGCCCTAAGGATATCCATTCTGAAACATAACTTTCTGTGACTATAGGCAGACAGGGGGCTGTTTCCTCATTGGCACAACTGATAAGTTGGTGTGATACAGAAGGTTGCGCTCCAGTAGGTCAAGAAGGAGGGCAAATGCTAAAAAAAGGGAAGTGCTTCAGAAAATTTGGACAACATCAGACTAGCCCATAAATTGAAGAGGTTTCACAAGGATTCCCAGTTTGCTTTCTAACCTCTGTCATTCTCAATGGCTCTTGGAAAGCAATATCACTTCAGATGTTTTTTAACTCTTTCACGTTTTTTTTTTGTGCAAGAAGATTGTGATAATTTTATTCTGACAGGGACATTGTCTTGAACATGTGTGTCACTGATGTGTATCAGTCTTGCCTTCCCTGCTACAGTAAGTTCTGCTTGAAACCCAGAGCTAGTGAAAATGCTACTGTTCCTCTCATGAAAGAAATAAACCTACAAACAATCATTACAAGACCTTTTGTGCGTACCTTAGCTTTCCATCAATTATAAAACTTGTATTTAGGACTCTGGAACTTCTAAGGTGATCTGGACACAGTTAATTTGCAGACCAAGCAATGCTGTACAGCTGACACACTCAAGTTTTCAGGGAGCACCACATTTAAGGAAATAAAGCCTGAAACTAAGCCTTCTTAATTCTTGAGCGTGTATTCATGTTCATTTAACACAGTCCTGACTTGTGTCAAGAGAGCATAGCAGGTTAAAGATGTGAATCTCTCCCATTTTTTGAAGCAGTAACAAGTGAGGACAACCATGACAGCACAGAAAGTGGAAGCAAGGCAATCTCGTGGTTGTTGATTCTTGAACCGTCAATGTGTAATGTCTGTGGGAATTTACATGACTTTTGACGACACTGATTAGAGCTAATTTCCTAAAGAAATCTATTTCCCATCAATAGCACAGTAATGAATCATGCCCAATGTTGATCTCTATTTTGCTGGCAGTTTAAATATACAACTTTGAAACACTCTTATTGTGCTAACACTTCAAATACTATAGACAATGCTGCTCAAATTTTCCAATGAAAGTAAAAGAAAAGTATATTAAAAATTGCATGGAGCTAACTTTTGTAGAGGATACAGGTTGCTGAAACACTGTCATAAATGTTTATTTGCATTATAAAAGACATATAGTGAAGGATGAATGACGCGATTATCGGGATGATGACAGCTTTGAAAGAAATACGCACCATTACAGAGGATTAAACAAATGTGAATAGTATCTGTCATGTCACATACTTTGATCTGAGCTCTTAACCCACTGGAGAGGTCATCTCTGGCAATCTACAGCATTAACAGAAGAACATCTGGATAACTAATATGTTTAATGAGACTGGGTTTCATTTTGCTTACTTTTTAACAATCTGACAGAAGCTGCTTTTTCTCTCTTTTTTTTTTTTTTAAGCAAGAAACTGCATAAAAGACATTCTCTAAATTATCATTTAATAAAAGCAGTATTTTATGTCAAAACAAAGACTTCTAGCTCTGAGAGAAGCAGGGTGGTTTACATCTTTCACTACTCCTGTGTATGTGGTCAGTGAGTGAAAACTTTTTATTATTTGTGAAGTTTAACAGTCATGAGGATCAGTATATAGGGACATGCTAGCTCAAAAAGTGCTCACTCTTCAGCCAGCCAGGACCTGGCTCTTTACCTGTATACCAGCAGCTGAGGATGGGCCATCAAGAAGATTAAGGCTTAGAACACTTTTCACTACCTTGTTTTTTGTTGTTTTTCCATTAGCAGAAGTGTTTAGCAAATATCTATGTGTTTGAAAAGTTATGTCGAAGTAGAAAGTCTGATGAAATTTATGTTAATTGTCTTTTATGTGTACTCATGAAAGACAGGTCTTTCCCAATATACAGGTTTAATTTTGGAAACAGAGGTCAGAATTCGTCCTTGGGTAACTAATATTTAGATAAATGTTTGAGTAGCAAACATTAAGAAGAGTGTCTCTTTAAATTATTTTCTGGAAAAAATTATACCAATAGCATATACCCTCATCTTGTTAAGGAAGAACTCCAGGTAGGATGTTTTCTGGTTACTTATTAGCTGGGGTAGGAATACTTATGTCAATGCAAACACAGTTCTGATTAAAGTGGACTTGCAGTGCAGGTGAGTAGTAAACTGAATCCTTAAATTGTAACATTAGCATATTTAATCCCACAGTACCTGGCAGACAGTCTTTTTTTTTTTTCCTAATAAATTCTCAGTATAAATGTTACATTAGATTTAATGAAAACAGAGCTGTTATTATTAAATATTGATATTGTATAGCTTTACAATAATGTAAGCCTGCATTTTGGTGTGAAGTCTGTTGTGATGTGAGGTGGGCCCCTGTTAGAGTTATTGTTCCTATTTATTGAGTAGCAGACTACATATAATAACAAAAATCAATACTAATGGACAGAACACAAGTTCAGCCTGACCCTGAACAGGTCTTCTTAAAAAAAAAAAAAGGTGCTTTTCCTTTTTTCCCCTTTCTTCTCTCCTATTTTTTTTATTTTTTTTTTTTTTTAAGCATAACAGACTTACTTCTGCAGCAATACTCTCCTGTTTAATAATGTCTACATACCTGTCTTGGAAAAAGTATATGTGGGACTTTAATATACAAAATTCAGATGAAAATTATTAACCCTAAGGTGTCTGCATTGTCCTAATGATTTTATTTAGACATCACATATTTTATTATCTCCTGCCCTAGGCTTTCTGCTAATTAGGACTATACATGTAATTGATTTTAAGTTTTGTCTGTCAAACTGAAAAAGAAATCAAGCTAAAATCCTCTGATTTTTCCTTGTTTGCCACACCGAAAATGAGGAAAAAATTCTTGAAATACATTGGTGATACAAAAGAAAAGCATTCACAGTTTGCTGATACATTCTGTTGAAAGATAGGCTGTTCTTTTGCGAACAAGAATCCTTGAGGAAGTAAAGAAATTTAAATGGATGTATATGAAATAATTTGCATAAGAATGAAGATATTCTTCTAAAGAAAAAAATCTGAGCCAGAAACCTGGCATGTAAAATTTCTGTCTGATTTTTTTTCTTTCTCATAGACAAAAAGGAAGAATTTTTAGCAGAATATATTGTAGGATGTTTTTATTGATACACAACATTGCATTTACAAGCAGGTTGTTGGTATTTTTTTTTTCCATGGGAAAAAATAAACAGAACCACAGCTAATTATCCTGTTCTTCATGCATGTTGAAGAGATCTTTTGAGTGTCCCTTTTCATATCAACAAACAATTTAGAAAGATAACATATGAAATATGAGAATATTATTGTTGTCTACAAAGAAGATTGAAAAATAATAGCTCTGAAGTAAAGCTGGAAGATGCATTTTGACCAGTAATTATCTGTCACTCCTAATGGCCTCCTTCTAAAGAGTTTCTTATTACAATTCTTCAGAGAAATTTGTTATGCAGCTAGATTTGTTTATTCATAATTTGTTCAGCTCTGCACGGTGTTCTATTACTCTTCCAACAGTCACATTATTTTATGCTGAGTTTGACCATCAGATTCCAGCTCATGAAGCAGCATATTTTCACTGAATTAAGACACATCCTCTTGAGAAATACCAGAAGATTTGTCACCAAATTTCATAAGTCTAGCCATAGTTAACCTCTTAATAGTAAGAAAGAAACAAATTCTCATCTCATTATACGATGTTTGTTTTTTTGCTGATGATTTGACTTTTAAGAACAGAATGGAGGTTCATAGTATGTATGTAAATTAGACAAATCAGAAGGCTTGCAATTTCGAGCAATGCTTCCTAACTGAAATAAATGCATAGAAACACAAGCTGTCACTGCAATGTATTTGCACTGCAGATTAACAAGCAGAAATGTATACTCTCCTTCCAGTAGCGAACTACTCACAGCTTAAGATATCAATACATTGTGACGGGAGCTTTAACTTTTAAAATATAACAATCAGTATTTAAAGTTGAACAACTCCTTCTTGATCTATGATGTTGATTAGCATTTCTAAGTCCGCAGACAGACCTGAAATAACTTTAATTACCTTATTCAAAAATAATAAAACCCCTCTTTAGTCTTGAAAGTAAAACTACTTTCATTTTGCAAGGGACTGTTGGCAGCTCTTGCAGAAGGAATTTCTTCCTGGGGAATCATAACAGATTGAAGGTCTAAAGCCATTAGCCCCAAATATAATTTACACCTTTCTAAAACCTGCAAAGAAACATCAGTCTACTGAGACTAGCATTAATGCAGGTAATTGTTGGACTTGATTTTAAAGGTCTTTTCTAATCTAGTTAATTCTGTGCTTTTATGACTCTATGAAAGCAGAGCATACAACACCTTATGTGCTACTTGGTCTCATAATTCAAAATTTCAGAAGAAAACCAATGGATTTGAGTTTAATTTGTACCTGTAAGGGGTGTGAAAGCACAAGTGTTCACTTTTCCAAGGATGACATAATCTGTCCTGGGAGAAGATGGACAATTTTCAGAACAAGCTAAATCAAAACCTTAGCCCAAGATTCAGCTGCATCAAGGAAAATTCACATAAACTTCATGCAGGTTTTCTCAGTGGTATGAATTTGATGGCTTACATTTCAGTTAACATTTACCGTTCTGGGAAGTTCATATAAAATTAGAGTTCACTTAGGCGGAAGTTATGCTTTGATGAAACTTTTAATCGTCTGCTGGGACAAATAATTTTCAGTATGCGGAGTTTGCCTTTTATGATACATCTTCCATCTTCCATCTGGGAGATAACTGTAGTGGAAGGATGAAGGGAGAAATTGAGCCTATCTCTGTGACAGCAGCCTACTATTGCCCAAGTTATGCCTTTCCTTCAACAGAGCGCTTCACACATTTGTGTTTGATTCCATTGATCTTAATATATGGGAGATGGAATTATGCCTGAGGACTGAATAGGCTTATCTGAATAATTTTGAAAGACTCATGATTTTTCAACTTGGATTCTCGCATTTTTATCTTATAAAAGGGATAACTTTTTTAATCTTTTCAATAATAAGTGTCATGGTTTAAACACAGCCAGTAACTCAGTATCAGACAGCCTCTCTCTGACTCACCCCTACTTCCCTCCCCTTACCTGAGGCAGGATGCAAAGGATCGAAAGAATGTAAAATCCACAGGTTGAGATAAGAACTGTTTAATAACTGAAATAAAGTAAAATATAGCAACAATAGAAGGAATATCAATAACAACAACACTGATAATAATAGGGAAAAATAATAACAAAAAAAAAGAAAAATGAAATGTTAGAAAACACTGGGCATGACATGCTATGGTATAGAGCACCCATTTGGTTAGTTTGGGTCAGTTTTGGATTAGGTGTCATGTCTCTGCTTCCTCCTGGCTTCTTGTGCCCCTCCTCACTGGCAGAGCATGAGATTGAAAAACCCTTGATCAGTGTAAGCACCTCATAGCAACAACTAAAACAGGTGCTTTACCAACATTGTCCTAAATGCAAAACACAGCAGTGTAGCGAGTATTGTGAAAAAAAAACCCAAACACCTGTTCTAGCTGAAACCAGGACAATAAGACATTTATGTCACGATCTTACAATTTATTTCACTCTACTGTATGTGACAACACTAGGAATAAGAAAATGTCACACATTTCTGAGTCAATCACTATCTTTATTGACAGCAATAATTATATTCTCTCTCAAATATGTTTTTGTTAACCTAACCTAGAAGAATCCTGAAATATCATATAGAGAAAAGTATTTTCTCTAAACCTCAGCTGGTCCTTTTCTGAACCTCCATATATTTTGCATTTATGAAAAGTTTTATGCATATTTTTATGCATGAGTCCTCCTCTTCCTTCAGAAGTCTCTGATGCACCCAGTATATATTTTTCATCCTTGCATCATCCTGGAGGTTTACATTTACTCAGTTTTCATATAGTATAAATTCTGCTTCTGTTCTTCTGCAAGTGCCAGCCAGTGGTCCTGAGTTTAGAGAAATGTTAATAATTCCTAAATTTTTGCATTTGTATGTTAAAACAGTAAGATTTATCCCATTATTTTTTGTCTTATGCTTGACATTATACAATACTTTCTATGCAATATCTGTATCTGTCTTCTACAGATCTAAAACCTGAAATTTTTGTCATCAGAAATTTTCATTAACATCCATTTATGTTTTTTCTCACAATGCATTAAAATATTTATTGAGTTTAGTCTACTGATTTCTGAAGTATTTTATTGGTAACCTTCCACACAGTTATTTCTTCTAGCAACATAACGTGCAGCTATCTAGTATTTATCAAATTCTTAATTCACTCAGCAGGGTTAATTTTTTTGTACTAATGCTGATTTTTTTTCCAAGTGGCATTGCACGAAATATTTTACTGAGCAGAATTTTGTCAAGTTTATAGTACCTGTACAGTATTTCTTTATTCTGTAATTGGTAATCTTATTGGATAAATATATTAATGTAATTTAACTTTTTGTTTTCTCAATAAACTTAACATTTCACCTTATCTATTTCCCACCATATTTTAGTGATTGTTTCCTTTCAACATGAGCTTTAAAGGTTTTTAAAAGCAGATTTAAATAAATGCATATAATCAAAAAACATTCACACAAAAATATGATGTTAGAAATACAGCATCACACATAGACTTAGATTTAATATTTCTTGACTTCCAAATATCTGACCATGAAAAGTTAACATACTTAACGACAGTCTTTTCCAAAGTCTATGGACAACAAAGTTTTGTTAAGCTAAAATTCATCTTGTACTTCAATTCAGGCATAGTTAGTAAGAATGTCAAACTATAGGTTTCAGGAAGATCAATACTGTGAATTGGGATCTGCTATGTATCTAGAATAATTTAAAGTGAGTTGTGTAGTTGCCAATGTCTGTTCTATTTCATGTTCATAAAGACTGATGATATACCTTAGTAAACTGGATATTTTCACAGGGGGCTGGGCATGTTTTTTCCCTTTGTGCACACTTACTATATTCAGCACACTATCCTGAATTAATTTGCACATGTAATGGTCACTATAGAAAATCACTTGTAAGTGGTGTTCTCTTTTCTGATTAGCAGAAGAATATTTATGATAATACTGCTGCAATTGCTGCTTTCTGAAGAAGTCTTGAATATGATTATACAAAAGTATTTTTTCACCTGGGCTTTTACCACTATTAAAAATTTAGGAGTACATATGTGTACAAATATGAGTATTTTAAAAATTGACTGACTGTCAGCCAATTTACATTTTATTAGTTTATGCTTCTAAGGCTCTAATCACACAGAATTGTGAGGCAATTCATCACAATGAAAATATTTATTTTTCATTCACTTACTTTTGCAATATTTTTTAGCCAATATATTAGTAATAAACCATTTTGAGCACTCGGTTAGATAGATTTTATTTATATTATAGTTTGCTAAGCCATTAAATCTAAAACCAAGATTCTGTGAAGAACTCAGCTGTAAAGGATATTACAGAGGAAGACTCATATAATTTGATTTAATAGTTTAAGATTGCTGTAGATGAGATTATTAAGTCATAATTTCTACCACTACATCATGTCGAAAGTTAGAGCTGGCCACTGGGTTAAAGAATTGAATTTCCACATTCCTGATTTCTAGCTAATATGGAGCTAATAGTTGTGAAGTTATGTTGACATTCTTAAATATGTTTTAATGTCTGTTAAAAACCTAAAAAAAGAAATCCATCCTGAAGAAGTTACCATTAAAAATAAATAAGCAAATAAATAAATAAATAAATAAATAGATGATCACATTATTGCAAGAACGAAGAAAAGGAGACTGTACATCAGTACCAGCCACCAGCATTGGATCTATTTGGCAGTTGTACCCAACAGTAAGAATATTTTTCACAGAAGCAAAGTCGTGCAAGCCTAAAATATCTCACCATCACAGGACCTCTCACAAGTCAAACCTCTGTTAAGTACAACTTCACCTTTAGCCCCTTGCCAAGAGGCTAGCTACTTTCTTAGGACATGTCTGATAGTAGGTAAAGAGGAGGAGTACAGATTACATGATTCAGGGACCAGTTCAGCAAAATGCCTAAAACATCCCAACTGTGAAGTTCGTAATAGTACGTACATTTACCAGCAGCTCTTGAAAGCATGTTTCTGGATGTAAGCTCAAGTATCCTCAGTATGATGCAATCGGTTTAGAGCTAGATGATCTCTAAGGTCTTTTCCAATCCAAATCATTCTATGACCCTATTATTATATTGGTTGATCACATATCCACGTGTTTCTTACAAAAGCCTTGTATTTCAAGTAGAAGTTAATATGGTTTTTCTAAGCAGCAAACCAATGTACCAAAACATTGGTAAAGGTGCCATGCTTGACCTCGTGCTCACCAACAGAAAAGGGCTGGTTGGAAATATGACGCTCCAGGGCAGTCTTGGATGCAGCAATCACAAGATGGCTGAATTTGAGATCCTCAGGACAGTGAGAAGAGCGTGCAGCAAGCTCACTGCCCTAGACTTCAAGAGAGTAGACTTTGACCTCTTCGGGAACCTGCTTAGTAAGGTTCCATGTGATATAGCCCTAGAGGGCAGGGGGGCCCAAGTCTCTTGGTTAATATTCAAGGATCACCTGCTACAAGATCAGTAGTGTTGCATCCCAGCTAGAAGGAAGTGTATCAGGAGGGCCAGGAGACCTCCTTGGGTAGATAAGGAGCTGCTGAGGAACATTCAAATGAAAAAAAGAGGCTTATAGAAAGTGGAAGCAAGGACAGGCAGCCCAGGAAGAGTACAGGCATGTTTTCTGGGAAGCTAGGGAACACGTTAGGAAAGCTAAGGCCCACAACACCCAAGTCTTGGAAGGCAGACGCTGGGACTGTGAGAATGAAAACCTTGGGCCCACTGGAGGAGAGGAACTGGTTCCAGACCATCTTAAAAGTCTGAACATGCAGAAGTCCACGGGTCCTGATGAAATCCATCTGCGGGTCCTGAAGGAGCTGGTGGATGAAGTTGCTAAGCCACTGGCCATTATATTTGAGAAATTATGGCAGTCAGCCAAAGTTCCTGATGACTGGAAAAAGGGAAATATAACCCCCCTTTTCAAGAAGGGGAAAATAGATGACCCGGGGAATTACAGACCAGTCAGTCTCACCTCTGTGACTGGCAAAACCTTGGAGCAGATTCTCCTGGAAGGCATGCTAAGGCACATGAAAAACAACAAGGTGGTTGGTGACAGCCAGCATGGGTTCACTAAGGGGAAATCCTGCCTGAGCAATTTGGTGGCCTTCTATGATGGGGCTACAGAACAGATGGACAGCGATAAAGCAGTTGATGTCATCTACCTGGATTTGTGTAAAGCATTTGACACTGTCCCGCACGACACCCTTGCCTCTAAATTGGAGAGACACCAATTTGATGGATGGACCACTCGGTAGACAAAGAACTGGCTGGATGGCTGCACACAAAGAGTTGTGGTCAATGGCTCAATGTCCAGCTGGAGACCACTAACGAGTGGTGTCCCTCAAGGACTGGTGTTGGGACCGGTCTTGTTCAACATCCTCGTTGCTGACATGGGCAGTGGGATTGAGTGTGCCTTCAGCAAGTTTGCCGATGACACCAAGCTGTGTGGTTCAGTTGATACACTGGAGGGAAGGAATGCCATCCAGGGGGACCTTGACACACTTGTGAGGTGGGCTGATGCCAACCTCATGAAGTTTAACCATGCCAAGTGCAAGGTCCTACACCTGGGTCAGAGCAATCCCAGGCACAGCTACAGGTTGGGCAAAGAAGAGATTCACAGCACCCCTGTGGAGAAGGACTTGGGGGTGCTGGTCAATGAGAAAATGCATGTGAGCCGGCAGCGTGCGCTTGCAGCCCAGAAAGCCAACCGTACCCTGGGCTGCATCAAAAGGAGCGTGACCAGCATGTTGAAGGATATGATCCTGCCCCTCTACTCTGCTCTTGTGAGACCTCACCTGGAGTGTTGTTTACAGTTCTGGTGTCCTCAACATTAAAAGGACATGGAACTGTTGGAAGTCCACAGGAGGGCCACGAGGATGATCAGGGGACTGGAGCACCTCCTGTATGAAGACAGGCTGAGAAAGTTGGGGCTGTTCAGCCTGGAGAAGAGAAGGCTGCGTGGAGACCTCATAGCAGCCTTCCAGTATCTGAAGGAGGCCTATCGGGATGCTGGGGAGGGACTCTTCATTAGGGACTGTAGTGATAGGACAAAGGGTAATGGGTTAAAACTTAAATGGGGGAAGTTTAGATTTGATCTAAGGAGGAAATTCTTTCCTGTTAGGGTGGTGAGGCACTGGAATGTGTTGCCCAGGGAGGTTGTGAATGCTCCATCCATCCCTGGCAGTGTTCAAGGCCAGGTTGGACAGAGCCCTGGATGACATAGTTTAGTGTGAGGTGGCATGGGGGTAGGAACTTGATCTTAAGGTCCTTTCCAAGCCTAGCTATTCTATGATTCTATAAAAAAACAGTTGACTGATTGGATGGATTGAGGTAGCAGGCTATCTGAAGGTTATACAGATAAGGTTTTTCTTTTTTTCCTTCCGTTCCTTGTTAGTCATTCCTCATTAGTTGTCAGTATTCAGGTTCTCAATCACCCGTTCTCTTCATCAACACCAATAAAAATTGCATATTATTATCACAAAGTACCTCTTTAAAAAACAAATGTTATTTTTCTCACACCAGAAATTGCAACCTACTCTAGCCTACTGGCAGTATCCATTAGTATACTTAATACCTGTAAGAGCTTTCCAGAGACATCAGCTGCAGAATAACATCCTCAATATTTTGACTACTCATGACTCACTGAATACACCTGAGCACTGCAATGCAGTGCGTACGACTTCCAAACTCAAGGATAAAGCAATTATTGCAGATAGACAGATAAGGTGTCTCAAAACAAAGCAATTCAATTTAAGTAGTTAGTCTATCAGACAGAAAAGGTGTCTCAAAACAAAGCAATTCTATTTAACTAGTTAGTCTATCAGTTGTAAAGAGTGGAAATGGAGGTCATGCAGGCAGACCAACACTGGGATTCTGAAGAGTTCCCACCCTCTGAGGAAGAAAAGACACTGTAGACATGGGCATTAGCACCAACAAGGACAAGAATGAGATAACAAAACAAGCCCAGCCCTTCATGATGTTACATTTCCTTGCCTCATACATTTAATCTGGAAAAATTCTTGTATCAAAATGTACTCTAGTAGTCCATTCTAGTAGTCTGACCTTCAACACATCAGATGCTTTTGTACTGTTGTAATATGGTATCTCTTTAAGCAAAGAGACATAAATAAAAATCGTAATAGTTACAGCTAGGATGGGACAGAACTTGCTTAGACTGAAGTCCCCCTGCTATATCCAATACAGACACTAGAAAACTCAGTTTAAACATGGAAACTGATATTCCTCAGTTGCCTCTCTGTATGTGGAGGGTTTATTCCCAGGGACTGTGTACAAAGCATTCAGTGGCTTCACTAGAAGGATTTCTATATTCTCCTGCTGTAAACCTGGGTGAAGAACACCAAATATACCTCTACCTCTAGCAAAAATGCAATATATATAATATTCACTGCTAAAACAATTCCAGGAGAGTTTTTAGAGATATAGCTTCACGTGGTGATGCAACCTGTACCATTAAAGAAAAGGATGCGGTCTTGGAGCTCCCATTCACACAAAGCCAAAACCTGTTTTAAGAAGAACCTTCTGAGTTGCTCTCATTAGCTCACATTAAAACACATTGAAAATTCCCCATGAAAAGCCAGTTCTGAAGAACCAGAAAACCAAAGAATTCCCTTTCCCCAAATACTGTGCCAAGTACCTCTCCACTGACAACATCAGAGGATGAATTTACCACCACAGATTAGGTAGCCATATGATTTGCATTGCTGTGTACTTTGAAATTTGAAGGCACAAAATTAGAGGTAATTCTAACACCTAGAGATCAGGCAAAACTGTAGAAGTACAACAATAAACAACAATTCCTAAACAAGTTCTTGAAAAACAATGGTGAAGGAGCAAAAAATCTCACAAGACATTTTTGTACTCAGGGATATTGCCATGTCGCTGAGATTTCCTGAACCAGGCTAGAATTCGTGTAACTTCTATTGTTAATTCTTTATGTATTCTGTGCCTCCTTTAGTAGATGATATCACAGAATAAAAGACTAGCTGAGGTTGAAAGGGACCTCTGGAAGTCATCTGGTCCAACCCTCTGCTCATGCAGAGTCACCTACAGCAGGTTATCCAGCACTGTGTCCAGACAGCTTTTGAATATCACCAAGGATGAATTACTTCACACCACTGGGAACCTGTGATCAGTCACCCTCACAGTGAAAGTGTTCCCTGATGTTCAGAATGAACCTCCCATGATTCAGTTTGCACCCATTGCCCCTGGCCCTGTCACTGGCCACCACTGAAAGAGCCTAGCCTCAGGCTATTTGCAACCTTCTCTTTAGGTATGTATCTAGAGTAGCAAGATCTCCCTGAGCCTTCCTTTCTCTGGGCTGAACAGTCCCAGCTCTCTCAGCTTTATCTCATAGGAGAGATGCCCCAGTTCTTCATCACCTTTGTGGCTTCATGCTGGGCTCTGTCCTGTGTGTCGACATGTTTCTTGTACTGAGTAACCTAGAAATGGAGGGAGGACACCAGGTATGGCCTCACCAGTGCTGAGAACAGGGCAAGTGTCACTGCCCTCAACCTGCTGGCAATACTTTGTCTAACTCAGGATACCATTAGCCTTCCTTGTGACAAGGGCAGATTGCTGGCTCATATTCAACTGGGTGTCTACTGCAAACCTCCTTTCCAGCCTGTCAGATCACAGCACATACCCCATATGCATGGGGTTTTTCCTCCCTAGGTGCAGGACTTTGCTCTTCTTATTCATGAGGATATGGGATGTATCTCTTCATTTCACGATCGTATTTGAAATAGTTATGACTCTGTTACTTGTAAGCACAAAGCCAGGCTAGAACAAGAGATACATTGCAGAATAGGCATATGTGTTTGAGATGATCTTTCTGAAAAATCCATTTACAACAGATGCTGAGATCTCCAGGGTGCACATTATATGAAGAGGCTACACTACTTGGCTACAGTGGTCAGCTAAATTTGCAATTAAGCCCATAATTGATACTGATATCCCTAACTGTCCATTTTCCTGATCAAGCAACAGACATCTGACTTGGCACAGCCTCTAACCCAACCAGGTGGAAATCAGCAGTTGCTAGGACCTTGCTTATGACAGCTTGGAAAATTAGGAATACAACAGTACTGAAAAATAATATTTGCACTTTGTTGGATCATTTTACCTCTCTGACTTGAACTGGGATTTCAGTGCAGCCCAGCCCTTCAGGAGAAGCATCTTGCGATGAAACAGCATGAGGGTGAAACCATCACCACACTAATCAGATAAAAAAATAATGTGTATAATTAAAGATGTTTTCTGCTTTGTTTGCCTTCTTTCTTATACAGTAGTCTGAAGAAGTGCCCTCTATACCTTAAATGGTAAGTAATGGTGAGAATTCACAAGCTTTAACAATAGCTGTAATTTTTACAAGTTTATAAAAGAAAAATAATCTGAAACTCAGTAATTCACATTGGCCAACCACCAGCTTACACTTTTATGGGACTGCAGTACTTTTATTCACTGCGTTTGCTAGCCTTTCCCAACTATTAGTCTCAATTGAGTGTCCGTAGAGCCCTTTTATAAAACACAGGGTTTTTGCATAATAGCCCTAACACCAAATTTTTCTTACTTAACTGGGCAATCTATTCCCTGTCACCATGATGACCACAGTCTTTTGCTCTTCCAAAACCAAAGCAATGGGAAAGGATTCCTGTCCCATAAAACTCTGCTTCTCAAGAGGCTTCAAGGCAGGGGAGTGGAGTCTGCAGTCAATCTCAATTTTCCACTTTTTAAAGCAGTCTCCATTCCTCTTTTCCCCTACTCACATGATTGGTTTTGCATGCAGTCTTCCATCTGCTTTGCTAACCTTTAACACTCTACTGTCTTAATGCAGTTGAATACATTCTCTTATAACTTCCACAAATTAGGAAAAAACAACAGCAAACAGCAAGGTCATGCAAACACATCAAATAATAATAAAAAAGCCTTCTTTTGCCACTCTATCACTGCTATTACTACACAGTGAATGAAGTATAAATATCTAGATGAAGAGAGACAAAATTCATATATCATCTTGCATTTATCCTTTCCTTGCCTTGCTTTGTCTTGCCTTGCCTTGCTTATCCTTTCTTATCCCTTTCTATCCTATCCTATCCTATCCTATCCTATCCTATCCTATCCTATCCTATCCTATCCTATCCTATCCTATCCTATCCATTTTTTGGCTTACACTTCTATTTATCAAAAATTTTGATACGAATATAGGTAAAAGGGGAAAATCCAGCAGCTTGCATTTCCACCTCCCCATCCCACATACATACATACATACATGCATATAACTATGTACTCTCAAGTCTCCCAAGTCACTTTCTTGTCCCTTAACTATATTTACTTCTACTCTCTCTGAAGACCCTTTGGATTCTTTCTGTACTACTCAGCCTGAATAGCTGGGTACTGAGAGCTCAGCCCCTGCCTGACACATTTACAGAACATGAGTTTCCTCCTCGGGAAGTAGATTGCAAAAGACTTAAATACACATTTGTGACAGAGGGCTGGCATCTGCTATGCAGAAAGTAAGGTGGCAGTGAGAGGAGAGGCAAATAGACAGCAATTTATCTGCCTATTATACTTCAGCAAACCTGCTGGCAGGCCAGGTGTTGTTTGTGTAAGTAACTCTTCCTCCTGGTGAGGCGTTAGGTGCTTAGAGAGCCAAACTTAGATGCTCATAATTCTCTAAGAGCTAGCCCTGAAGCCTATACACCTCCTTCACCTTCTCAGTATAGCCCATCACTGTTCCTCCTGACAGAGGAACTCAGCTTTGCCAGACAATTTTACCAGCCTGTCAGAAAGGAAAGTAAATTGTGTCCTCCATCAGTGTTGCACTCATCCAATCTATTTTCCAACCTTTGATTTCTTTACCTTTCTAAAAAAAAACAGTAAGCCTTTATTTTTTCCTCTTAAACATGCAGACTTTCCCTTCTGATTCTATAAAAGCATCCATGACCTTCAAGCCAAACCTGTATTTTTCCCTACAAAAGTAAGGAGGACATGTCCTCTACAAACAATTTACTTGTGCCTTTCCAATAACAAGTCCTCTGCATTGATAAGCCATTCTATTTTTCCCCATCAGGTCAAGTATTTCTCTGAGGCACACAGGAATCTGAGGTTAAATGGGTGTCTTCTTGGCTTTCTGACCTCTGGTTAGTGATGAGTTTCCTCCCCTCCACAGTAATAGAGAGAGAGAAAAAAAAGTGATGGATGGCAATGAGAAAGCTGTTAGAAAGGGAAAAGGGAGCTTCCAATACCTCTTCAGTGTGAAATGAGCTACTTCAGTGGAACTATTGGGTGATGGATGCAGGACTTTTTCCTATAATCTGACTTCATTTTCACTCTCTTCGCATTTTACACAATTACCCTAAAAAGCACTGTATCATCTGCCACTGCTTGATGTATTTTCTCGGTATGTATCTCCTAATTTGTTTAGTTTATGTAGATGAACTTTTCTGACATGGTGGAAATACTTGGGTTTTTTGAAACCTGCATCCTTATTTCCTTTGCTTTCTACAGGGAGATGGTGAAGAGTAGCAAGGGCAAGGGAGCAGACATATCAGGGCCACACTTCTAACTCAGTAGGTGAAGTATTTTCCAGGAGACGAGTAACATACATGTATTCTGTCTCCTGGTGTTCAGGGAATTTGTGATGCTTGCCTAAGTAGCTCTCACTCAAAAAGGCTTCCTGTCCATAATTCTTGCAGCAAAGTCAACACGTCTGCTTCCTTCTTAGCAACGTTTAGCATCACCAAAATTGTCAACTATGTTTCATTTTTAGAAACTATTTTTCCTCTATGTACATATGAGGGTATGGTTCCTTTTTCAGATGCTGCTCTGAGCTTTCAGTTCTGGCAAGGGAAAACATCAAAAGAGAAAAATCTTGATCCACCAATTAAGGTAAATTGATGGAAACTACTGCTGAAGATTTGCTGTCAGAAAAGTAAAGCCAAGATTGCCAGAGGTTCATTTTTTCTAACTGTGGTCATGCTGAGATGCTGATATCTTCTGGAGCCCAAGGCTTATTAGTTTAAATACTTACAAGTGTTCTTTAACTTATTCAAGACCAACTCTTTCATGGTGGACTTTCTGATACGCTGATATGCTCTTTCACTTTACCAAAATCATGCTTAGCATGTGTGGATGTTGTTGGTCCTCCTGTGAAAAGTCATGCAAATAGCTGGTTTAGATTATTTTTGACTGTTTAGAGTTTTGTTTGTTTTCTTATTTGGGTATTTTGTTTAGTTGGTTTTAATTTTGCAATTACGTAGGTCACTACAGACTTTTAGAATTACAAACTCTTGCTTCTTCAGGGCCAGGTGGCAAATAATACATGAGCTTTCATCAGGTTTGCTTGGTTTAGGGGTTATGTTTTGGTTTGATTTTTTTAAAAAACAAAATGTTTCTTTATTTGTTTAGGATCACTAGGGATGCAACCAGATAGAAATAAAGCAGGAAAAAATCATCCCAGATGACAGTCCCTGTTAGTTTTGACAGCAAAGCAGGTGAGAAGCCATGGAAGAGGAGCTGACAGCTGAATTCCATTGGTGAAGAAGTTTGCTGCAGAATTAATGATTCTTTCAACCTGGCACCTGCAGTGAAGACCAATGTTGAAGGGTAGCTGCATGTGTAACATGTAGACAGTGCTCTGCATTCTCTGCAACACATGAACTGTCAGGATAATAGGAAACTTCTTTTCTTAAATATTCAGTTATCAGGGGATGGAGGGGTAGGTGAGGGGGCAGACAGCAGGGAGGAAGAAGAGCTTTTTGCTTTTCTTCTGACTAGCTAATAAAGAAAAGAATGTCTAGAAAAAAGAAAGTTCTAACATATGAAAAAATATCTTTAATCTCTAGGATAGAAACTATCTCACCGAATACATTCATCAATCAAAATACATCTGTTTTGAAAACTTTAATGAGAAGTATCCTCAGGGATAAGTTTTCTCTCGCTTTACTTGAAAATCACACATTTTAATATCCATTGGCCATATTAGAATTCAGACAAATATCTGCATATTTTAAATGTCTGCCTGAATACTGAGATCATTTGTCAATGTCCTCACTGAATTGTTAGTGAGACAGAGTCATGCACATTATTTGAGACAGAAAATTAACTGTTTGGGTTACTATGGTTACAGCCATGGAGAAGATAAATTTGTGAAGCCACTATCTTTCTTGAGGGGGTGGGGTATGGAAAGATAACTGAAAAACTAAAAGCTAATCCAGCACATCAGGATAGGGTTAGAACTAAAATAAAGCTTTGTTTTTGCATTTCATTATATAAGGGAAAGAAACAATATACCCGTAAAAGTAAGTAAATGTTGATGGATGCTTTTATTACATCCATTACATAAATTTATGCTATGATTTTTACCAGTCAGGTCGTAGTGATTGAACTGGTTCAACCAACTGGATTTTCTAATTTGGACGGTCATCTGATTTAGAAGAGCATGATGAGGTGATGGCTTTCTCTACCAGAATTACTGCTAAGATTTTTGATTCATGGAAATGTAGAATCATTTAGGAAGGGATCTCTTGAGGTCATTTAGTCTAACTAACCCCCCTCCTCCGTCATTCAGGTCATCAGTGAAGATGTTAAACAATATTGGCCTCGGTATTAATCCCTGGGACAAACCACCAGTGACTTGCATCCAACTGTACTTTGTGCCACTGCTTATCACCCTCTGGGTGCAATCATTCACCCAGTTTTCAATCCACCTCATTGCACACATATCTAACCCAAAAGTCAGCTTGTCCATGATGACATTATGGGAGACAGTGTGCAGGGGTTTACACTGAAGTTGAGGTAAGCAAGTCCACTGCATTTTCTTTGCCCATTAAGCTAGTCAACTCATTGTAGAAAGCTAACAGGTTGGATAAGCCTGATTTCCCCTTTGTAAATGTACACTGTCAAATCCTGATCACCTTCTTCTCTTTGATGTGTTTGGAAATGCTTTTCAGGATTTTTCCACTGCCTTCTCAGGGACTAAAATGAGACTCATTGACTTGTGTTCCTTGGGTATTCAGTTGGCCTTCTTGAAGATAGGAGCAACTTTTGCTCTCTTCCAGTTTTCTGGACGCGGGGGGGGGCCCCCCCAGCCCCCAGTTGCTACAGCTGTTCAAGGGTAACTAACCAAGAGTGGTCTCACAATGACATCAGCCAATGCCCCAGCACCTGTGGATGCAGCCTCTCAGGACTCATGGACTTGATGCGTATGTCTGGTTTGTTTAAGTGCTTCCTAACCTGGTCCTACTGCACCAAAGGTAGTTCCTTCTTTCTAATCTCTGGGGCCTGGGATTCCTGAAGGCCAGTTTTATTTGTAAAGACTTAGGCAAAGAAGCACTGAGTATCTTGACCTCTTCCGTGTCATTTCTTACCAGTTCTCCTACTGCTTTCAGCAGCAGTCCCACATTATCCTGAGTCTTCCTTTTGCTGTTCATGTACAAGTAGAATCCTTTCTTGATGCCCTTCACATCCCTTGCCAGATTCAACTCCAGCTGTCTAGAAAAGCCAACGTAGCTTTTCTGTCCCTATCACTACAACATTTAGCAATTCTTCTTGGGTCACGTCTCCCTTCTTCCATGTCTTCTGCAGTTCTTTTTTACATCTGAGTTCAGTTAGAAGCCTTTTGTTCACCAAGGTATGATTATTGCTTCCTTTTCTCGATTTCCTACTTGCTGGGATCTTGAAGGAGGTTGTCCTCTAATATCAGCAAACTCTTCTGGACCAGTTCTTCCTTCTAGGACTGCATCCTATGTCTTCTTCCAAGAAGATCTTTGAAAAGGTTGAAGTCTGTTCTCCCTGACAAGGTCCAGGGTTGTGGTTCTGTTTTTTTTTGCCGTACTCTCTGCTCTTTGGATCCTGAAATCTACTTTCTTATGCTCTCTCTGGCCAAAGGTCCCATTGACTGTCACATCTCTGACCAGCTCTTCCTTGTTCCGGGTCTAGCTGTGCACCTGTATTTGCTGGTTCTTCTGTCATCTGGGTTCAATTCAGTGAGTAGTATGAGGTATCAACTCGAGGAGCCAGAGTCCCAGATCTACCCACTAATGAATGGGTGTTCTAATTACTGAGAAATATTAATCTATTCCCCAACTTCATGCAAGCAAGAGGGCTAGGCAGGAAGGAATTCACTTCCTCCCTGAAATAGTTTTCATTCAGGCATTATCCTTCTCAGACACAAGAGACACCCTTCAGGATGAAGAAGATCTTGAAACATCTGTGTTGCTTTCAAAGTTTTTTTTGTTATTCTAACCTATGTGCAAGCTATAGCCAAACTGCTCATGTTAAGCTGCATGTAGCCAAATTGAGCCTCCTGCCTTGAAACTGTCTCAGGTTCCTGGTACCAGCACACCAGGATATCCAGATCCCTAGCTGTTGGAAGAAGCAAGTTAACAGGATCTTCCAAATCTCACCCTATGTTTTGTTTTCATTCAGTCCAGAAGGAAGTCACAGTCATTTCCTTAGTAGCCCTCAAGCACTCTGCTTTCCTGAACAGTCTTTGGCACATCTTAGATATATAATTAGTTCAGGGAGTTTGACAATCTGGTATTATTATTAGTCTAATGTGAAACAGGTGGTGGCCTGACCCCTTTTCCTGACTACATATATGGGTAAAAGTGGCCTTGATCACTTTCTTTACTTGATGATTTTTGCATTTCCTGAGCATACCTGTCTGGACCCTTAAGATCACTGCAGAGGTGAGGCAGAAGCCAGATGTCTGCGTAAGCAGTCAAGAACAGGCTGAATGGATGCAGACACCTGAATCCAGGCTCATACAGCCAGGTCCTCCAAGAAGCACCTACTCCATTTTAAAATCCTGTGGAACTAATTGGTAATGAAGAGTTTACGGAACACTCCCTCAAAACCCAGATAGTATTGGCTATTCTCTCTCTAGTTGTTGTCTTTTGTTACCTAGAAATACAAACCTGCCAAAGACATGAATGAACTTTGTGTTCAGTTTTCTACTGGGAGGTATTTTCTGATGTCAGTAGAGGTGTTACTAACGTAGAACGGAGAAATAAGGTCATTATTAAGCATATCGTAAGCTCTAACAAGTAATTTAAATCACTGTGAATATATTATTTGACACATTTATACCTGCCTGTGAATTATTTATGAATTGATCCAGAAATCTTACAATGCCAGTGTTATTTGTAGCCATTCACCAATAGATTACCCTGTAAGCTAATTTCATGAGTATTTTTGCATGCTGTTCACTATTGGTCATGCTGATTGCCAATACTCCATAGCTGCCAGCTCATGATTATCTTTCAGAGGAAAAATAACCATTCCCCAATATATAAAGGCTGAGGAGTTTCCGATATTACTCTGGTCTGTTAAGCATAGTATTGATTGAGAAAAAAAATGTGGATCTCAGTAATAACTGTAGTCTTTAATGTTAATTAAATCCATTGAATCTACAAAAAAAAAAAAAAAATTGCTGAAAGATCTACATTTATAAAAAACATTCCTAAATTCTGAATAAGGACCAGAATAAATATGTACTCTTACAGCACTATTTCCCTGCTCTTTTGGGGAAGTTATTAACTTGCTCCATGAATTGTATCATTAGTGAACTATACTTATGCAGTGAATTTGATCGACTCTTGTTTAGATCAGGTTTTGTAAAAGACTTAATGACCAAGATGATTTCGAAAAAAAATAAAATCTCTTAAGTACTAAATTCATATTGACAAAAAACTTCTTGTAGGAGTGAAGATTATTATTAGCCAAATCTAAATTAAAAGGTAGATCACCTTTTCCTACCAGTACCAGTGCTTTTAATTTATTTCTTAGGAAGGATTATGTAAAATACCAGACAAAATTAGATTAGACACATTTCTCCTCCACAGAGGTATAGGATGATTATAACTTTAGTAGCAATCTTCTTCATCACAAAGATCTTTTGAGACATGATACAGCTTAACAGTGGCGGGTGGTCCCCATGTCAGTGATTGGCAGCTGGGCCCTGTCTCACCACCCCAGCCAGGAGCAGGGCAGCCAGGGCACATCAGGGTTTGCAAATAACTTGCAGAGTTATTTAAATGCTAGGGGTTTCCAGTAGGCTGTTTCAGGGAGTGTGGAGTTGGAGCAGTGAGCTGGGCAGAGAGAGACTTGGGGCTGGATGGGTAGGCTCAGGCTTGGCATGAGGAACCCTGGAGGGCAGGTGGGCTTGGGAGGCAGGGTGACAGTCACCATGTGTAAGTGAATATTCCTGCTGCAAGGTCTGTATATGCTTCCTCTTCAGAGACTGTTCCGAAAGGCAGTTCTAATCAGCCATAAAACAGTTCTCCAGACCTTAAATACAAAATGCTAGAGCTGTGGAAACATTTCAAACAACATTATTTTACTTTACTTCAGGAGACATTTTCTTGGTTTAGTTTTATTTTCAGGTGTGAAAATGAAGCCAATATGCTGTCATTTTTATAACACCGCATTCTTATCATAAGTAAAAAGTCACATTAATACAATAATTTCATTTTCCAGTTCACTGGCCCATAAAGTGGCTTATTGCACTAAGGTATTTAATACAAATACAGAAAAGTGTTTTCTTTGATATATTTTAATTCTATCAAAAGTTGTGGTGACATTTTAACAATAAGAACTATGGAATGGGTTGTTAAGGCCATTAGTCTTTCCTTCCAGATTAGCATTAAAATCCAGAACAGGTGAGACCAGATAACAGTTTTTATCCATGGGCTGATGTGCCCATCTAGAGAAGGTTCCCATTTGGAAAACATTTGCTTCTTGCAAAGCGCAGGATATGCTTAAATTCCTGTAGACAGCTGTTCAGTGACCACATAGGGATGAAAATATTTCTCTTCCTGTCATTTAGCTTGAAGAGAAGCTTCCTGTCATTCAGCTTCTCTGCTCTGCCCAGACTGACAGACAACTGTTCAGTGAGCAGCCAGGGCTGCACTCCCCTGGCTATCCTCAGACACCCCAGCTCTTCCCAGCTTTCATTTTTGGCAAAACAAAAGCAGTTACAGTAGTCAGAACTAGCAATAGCAAGCGACTGAACACAATTTGTATAAAATTGGTGGCTCAGAAATCATGGCCTTTCACATGTCAAGAAGTGATGCATGGAAACTATTGTGCATTATTTCACATGATACATTCTCTCTCCCCCACTCCCAATGTATTCAACCCTCCTTGAACCCAAACTATGTGAAAGTAAAGCTCCTCACATCCAAGTATGAAATGGAATTGTTTATAAAATCATTGTGATATCCAGTTCAGATTCCTTCAAAGCAAATACTGAAATTGGAGGCTGAGAGAAGGTGCATTTCCTCATATATTACAACCTGCTGACAGTGCACATAGATGTGTAAGGGTTTTTTTGTTATTTGCCTTGTTTTATTACACAGACATGAAGGTAAAGTGAATAGTCCCTCAGCTGTGGAAATGCAGATGCCATGATTAGAGCTGCATTGCAAGAGGCCTTGGCACAACAAATCACTTAAGTTTGTATCAGTGTGTAAGACTCTAACTCTGTTGCCCATTAGAACATGCAGTGAAGAGACCACAGTGAAAGAGGCACCATCCTCTTCTTTTGGACCTCCCCTGATAATCCTACATGTCCCAGGATAATTAAGTTTTTTTATTTTTCCAGTTACACAGTAATATATATCCTAATCACAGACCTTCAGATACACAGTCACTAGCGTTGCTTAAAATTAAAATCAGCATGAACAGGTAGCAGAACTGTGGCTCTCCTTCTCCCTCAAATCTTTGCTCAAAACCAATTCCAAAACCAAAACAAGGTTAAAGTTATTTAATAACATTGTTCTGAATGTAAACATTTTTTTACAGAAATCATTAAGACCAGAGTCATTGACAAAACTTAAGATTTGTGTCAGTTGGAGTTTAAGAAGAAAATGCTGTAGACAAGTTCCCAAAAGTGATCCTCCCTCCCCATTTAAAAAACCTCCTCTCCTGCTGCATTTGTTAAACACACCTGATTTGCAACCATACAGCTGTGTGCAGAACAACTTTTTATTAAATTTGTCTGCTTAGCTCCCATAACTTTTTTCTATGCTGTTCTTCTACTGTCACAGGCAAAGATTCTCTGTAAAATCTGACCATTGCCAGGGAAAACAAATTTCATTGTTTTTTCCTCAAATCAAGAAAGAAAGATAGGAAGAAAGATTAAAGTGAGGGATTAGTACTGCTTTTAACAAAAAAAAACAAAAAAAAACCCAACAAACCAAACCAAAGCACCAAAAAAAAAAACCAAACCAAACCAAAACATAAATGAAACAAAGTAAAAAAGGTGTTTATCCCCCGCAAAAAAAAAAAAAAAGAAAAATTGCAACAACACAATCACATCACCAAACCCCCTCAAAATTTAGTGCAATTCAGTTACAGCTTCAGGAGACACACATTCAGAGGAATCATCAGTGAGAATCTGAATTAACCAATTCTTTTTCAAAAGTCAGATAATCTAGAGATGCATTCTGTGGGAAAGCTAGGATGAAACAAAGATCTACAGCTACCATGTATTATCTGATTATTACTTTGTAGAATTAATTTTTTTTTAATCTGGTTTTAACTGTTTTCTTCTTTCATTTTAAGGCCTCTGCTTATGATGTTATGAAGCAATGCAATTACAATTAACATCTCCTGTTTTAAATTTTTATTCGGCTTTCCTCATATGGGCCATGCTGCAGGAATGGGGAGGTCTCACTTGGAATTTAAGAAGTTTACTGAACCTGCTAATGTTTTAATAGTTTGGATTCATGATAGGTAAGCTGTCAGTCTGAAAAGGAATCAGACCACATATTTGAAGCATTAATGATCATTTTTCCTGAGGTGATAGGTGCCACGTGGTGAAAGAATTTGAAAGTTACTATTAGTTTGTATGGCAGAAGATTGCAAATGCAACAAAAAAAAAAAAAAAAGCATATTCTTCTATTTTGCTCATTTGCTTACTTGCTTTTTGGTCTTTATATCTTTGAAAACCATACCCAATACAATCCACAGAGGAAATTCTCCCCAGGCTTGTGATACGTGTAGTGCATTTCAGTCAGGAAATGTCCTCGCCTTCTGTTCCTAGTACCAAATCCAGTCTTTCATCTTGCACAGTCAAGCCTCATTACTCCTGCTGGCAAGGGGATCCTTTGCTGAGGATCATACCCCTACCAAATGGAAATAAAATACAATACAAAAATGGTCCAGAAAATCATTCCATTTGGAAAAGAAAGATCGTTTTCTTAAACTAGTCTTACCTTTTTTTTTTAACTACCTCCCCTCACAATAGTGAGTGAATGAAAAATTGTGACGATTCTTTTTAGACAAAAAAAAAAAGTATTTCCTTGCTTTTTGTCACTTTCCCAATTGCTCTGCTAATTTTTTTCTGCATAAACACTTATTTTGAATTTTCATTCTTTTAATCTGATAGTAACACAACTAAGTGGGCGTCCTTCATTTGAAATTACATATTTTTCCAGAATTTATCTGAATCTCATTTTAATTGACAAAGTTACCCTTTGTTTTATACCACATTTCATAACTCTACGTCTATTTTCACCAAGAAAGAATAGAACTTTATCTTTAAAATACTGCACATAACAATCCTCCTAAAACCCCTCAAAAAAACCCAAACAGAACAAAAAGGGCATGGGAGGGAGTGCAGGATCTGTCCTAGATATATTAAAAATAAATATTTAGGGTGTTAGGGTGTTCTTAATGCTTATTTATGCTTTATGCAGAAGTGTTGTGCATTTATGGAATGGAGATACCCTTAAGAATGACTAAATTACGGAAATATATAACTAAATCAGAAATTAATATAGTATTTCTGAAGGAGCAGCTTTTTCTCTAGTTCCTGGTAGGTTATTGCAATGGTTTGTTCACCCTTCAGTGGAAACCTTATGGATTTTCAGCTTGGTTTTGAAGGAGGGGTCTTTTATTTATTTTCAGCCCTGCTATCAGTCCTACTCTCACTGAGCAGGTAACCTCTTGTCATCTTCAATGATGCAATACTAACAGTGCCCTTGTCTCTCATATGTCACAGAAAGAGATAACCTTTACCTGTTTCTACCTGTGCCATCTGTCAATCACAATCCATACAACATGCCTTGCCTTTCATCTTGATGAAACACCCTAGCCTACCCTCATGGACTGAGAGTTCAATTCAGTTAGGCAATCATGCTACACACAGAATACTATTGTTATCTGAACTGGTCATAAAGTAAAGACTGTCAGAAGATAATCATAAACCTCTTCTTCCAAGATTATAAGACAAAACCAAACCAGGTAGTTCCTCTCTACCTGTTTCTGGGGTATCTCTCTCCTGCTTAGTCACTGCTGAATGTTGCACTTGAAATACAAGCATTTCACCTAAGACAATGAAGGTACAACTAGAGAGATAGCCTTTACTTTTTCAACCATGTGCCTTGGTCATATTTATCCAACATACTACAAGCTCAATACTTCATGTATTTGTTTCAGTCTATGTAGCTAATTTTTTTTTATGTTTTTAGCTTAAGCTAAGAGCTTACTCTAAGAAGTGTGGAAGGACCTGAGTTTGAAAAGGTTGGGGGCCTTCAAAAGTTTTGAAATGAGTGCTTGAAGTTAGCTATGTAAAAAATTCATGAGATGAAAAGTCCCTGAAAAGTTCAAAAATGTCAGTCTGTGTTTACAGATCAGAGTTTCAGAAAAGAAAGCCAACATCAGGTGTGCTAGGCACTACTCTTCCACGTTTCAATGCTGCATTGTCATTATCTTCTAGCACAGACATACAAGGCAGGCATGACTGGGCTGATGTGGTTTTGAAAGACTGAAAAGTCCCAATGGAGCAACAGTTCAGTGAAGGTACTGTTGCTAGTTTCTCAGATTCCTGGATTATGCTACTTGTAGTTGTTACACGTGTGAATGAGAGATCAGAGCTTACCCACTGTGAAAAGCCATTTTAAACCCATATAAAAAAACTTATTTCACAAATGAACAATCCAAAGGTTTAGCTTATTTGACTTTCTGAATGAGATCCAAACCAGATTTAATTTTATATTCATTTCACACAACTTTAGCCAACTGAGTTGCTTAAATAAATTGATCCCATGAATAACTATATGGATATGGATACTTAATGAATGGACAGTAGCCTTCAGTAGTATCCTGCATAAAACAGCAACACAGTGATGAAACACTCATTTGCACCCTAACACAACAGATTTACAATACAGTATCTGCACTGGAGAAGTAACACATGAATATTGGTATGCTCTTCTGAGAACATCTCTTATTTCTTAAACGAAACAAAGGGTCATGCCTGTGAGCAGTCAGAAAAGCTAACTGTAAAAACAGTGAGAATCTTTACAATGTAGCTACAGGACAAGGAGGAATGGTTTTAAACTGAAAGAGGGTAGATTTAAATTCACTATTAGGAAGGAATTCTTTACTATTAAGCTAGTGAGGCACTGCAACAGTTTTCCTACAGAAGTTGTGGTTGCCCCATCCCTTGAAGTGTTCAAGGCCAGGTTGGATGGGGGTTTGAACAACATGCTCTAGGGGAAGATGTCCCTCCCCATGGAAGGGAAGTTGGAACTAGATTATCTTGAAGGTCCTTTCCAACCATAACCATTCGATGACACAATATTTGAAGAGCCATTAGCTGAATGTGAAAATGAAGTAAGACAGACAAATAAATAGGACGTGAACACTGGAAAGATGTGGCTAAAGGAGCCAGAGGATACACACACTCTGTGGCTCTAGAAGGAACCAGCAGAGTGAGCAAGACCTTTTGTTGGCTGGTAGAGGTTCAGAGCTTCATATTGTAAATATAAAACTTCATATTTAAAAATAGTTGGCTGTATTTTCAGTTTCCCTTTTAACCTCAATTCTTTTTAGTTCCTTGATAATGACATCTCCCCTTTGTAAATTCATGCTAACTACTCTCATTCTCTTTCTTGTCTTTCACATGACTGGAAAGATTCTTCAGGATTACTTGACCCTTCAGTTTCTCAGTGTTTGGTGTGAGAATGACCACTCTGCAGTTCCCCACATCCTTATTCTTGCACCACTTGACAATGGCAGTGATATTTGGTTTCTCCCAGTCCTCAGGAACTTTCTAATCAACACTATTTTCAAAGACAACTGAAACAAGCCTCACAATGACATTGCCCAGCTCTTTGAGTACTTGTGACTGTTGGGTAACTGACTGACCTGTGAGGTCCCTGCAAGTGTGTAATTTCAGTTTCATTAAGTGTTCCCTAACCTGATCACCATCCACTGATGTTGAATCTTCATTGTTCTGGATTTTCCATGCATATTAGTTTCAAATAAGCAAATACATTTCTAATGCAAATACTTGCAGTTTTTCTACTGGCTAGTTCAGGTGTCTACTCAGATGTTTGTGTTTTCAATCTTAGGCATACATGTTTCATATTATTGATTCATAGAATCATAGAATAGTTAGGGCTGGAAAGGACCTTAAGATCATCTAGTTCCAACCCCCCTGCCATGGGCAGGAACACCTCACACTAAACCATGTCACCCAAACACTCAACAAAATGTTGCCTAATGCTAATGGTATTGTTATACTTCTGGGGAATAAATTTTAAAATCTTATTACTTTACAACTTTGGGGAAAATATACTAGACACTTGTGGCATTGAAAGTTGTATTTTTTGTCAGGTGTTTTTATACCCAGTTATTTCATAGGAGCTATTTCTGTTAAATTCCCATCCTATAGCTGTCTGACAGTTACTATCATAACAATGGTCTTTTCATAACTCTGCCAAACTGTTTTCGTTAAGGTACACCTGTGCAAATTCAGTGCTGCCTTACACCAGGGAAGGACAGGAAGACAGATGCAGGTGTTTGCTAAATCTCCCCTCTGTCTTTCTTCATAAAATTAAAACGTCTGTTTTCTGACCTTTCACAATAAAATAAACTTAGCATTAGTAGTTCTCCTAAATAAGTGCCTAGTCATCCTTTTGTCATCCTTTTTCATCCTTGCCAATTTTTAGCATTACTCTTCATCCTGGTCAACAGCTATATCTTGGACTGTCTCGTTTTTATGTTGGGGCTGAGCCTTTGATATTTTCTTGGCATGAGATGTCTGTGATGCAGTCACTTCTGCTCATAGAGATAAGTAATCCCTTCTTCCAACTGTCTTCCAGGGTCTCTCTGACTTGCAGGACAACTTGTTGGACAACAGGGCTGTCTTTTATGCTTAGAATCATAGAATCATAGAATAGTTAGGGTTGGAAAGGACCTTAAGATCATCAAGTTCCAACCCCCCTGCTGTGGGTAGGGACACCTCACACTAAACCATATCACCTTGTCCAACCTGGTCTTGAACACTGCCAGGGATGGAGCATTCACAACCTCCCTGGGTAACCCATTCCCCTGCCTCACCACCCTAACAGGAAAGAACTCCTTCCTTATATCCAGTCTAAACTTCCCCTGTTTAAGTTTTAACCCATTACCCCTTGTCCTATCACTACAGTCCCTAATGAAGAGGCCCTCCCCAGCATCCCTATAGGCCCCCTTCAGATACTGGAAGGCTGTTAGGAGGTCTCCATGCAGCCTTCTCTTCTCCAGGCTGAACAGCCCCAGCTTCCTCAGCCTAAGCCCCAACTTTCTCAGCCTAAGTCCTAACTTTCTCAGCCTAAAGAATTAAAGTATGGACTAAAGAGAGCACTTGGGTATCCTAGGTTTTCATAGGCATGTTGGCACCTTTAAATCCCACTTGCATGGCTGTGCTGTGCTAGATCACATGGTGTAGGGAACACAAAGGCTAATCCTGTGGTGCACTCCACTGATGAAAGAAATAGAAATCTTTGCTGGTCTCCTGACTCCCTCATGAAGTAGATCGATTTCCACAGGTCAGTACAGTTTGAGGAAATGACACTCAGAAATAAATTAATCATGATGATTCACCTTTTTTTCACTAAGAAAAAATTAGAAGGTAGGGCATTAGTGTTGTGGTTTTTTTCTTTGCTGGCTATCTGTTTTGTACCAGAACTTCCCTATTGCAGTCTGTTGTGTCCAAGCTGGAGGTTGCCACTCAGCAGCTGGAACTGCCTTTCAGCTTAAGAACTCATCTCCTGGTGATGAGAGACCGCACATGAAGTTTCTATCCTGGGGCAATGACCCTCTAATATGGGTATCTTATGCAAGACCCCTCCTCTGACTAGAAAGAGCCTGCTTGTACGTTCTTTTGCTCCTTCCCTTGAAATCACAGGACATCTAGACATTTATTTCTCTCCTTTAAAAGAAAGAAACAAAGACAAAGGCTGAAAGGAAGGATAACCAGTGTATACATTCGGTGCAGTAAATTAACATCATGCTAGAAATTCTACACCTACAGAATCTGGAAAACACCAGATACACATTGCTCTGGGAACTTGTTTGTCAGAAGCGTTCAACTGTGAAAGAAAACAGTGCAGATGCTTTAATTAAGCAATGTAAGACTTCAGCTTGCATTAGTCTTGATTTTTGCCTCTGGACATGGCTTCTGCTCAGGCACATACAAAAACCTATGGGTCTTCAATCAAGGCAAAAAATACACCTCTAAGGAAATTGCTTTTATTTTTCCCACTCATCTGAACAGGCACAAAGCCAGACAATGGCCAAAGAGCCACTGAACAAACTGCATCTAAAATATCAATTTTCTTTGAAACCAAATAGCTTATGAGAACACAAATAGAAATACAAAAGGGAATGAGAGTGCTGAAGCATGCCCCACTTTCTTACATTCATGGATGAAACAGGAAATATATTTTTCACACATAAATATCTCTCTCCAGTTGGAAAATCATTTTACTGAGGAATTGAGGCAGTAAAATAGAAAATTCTGGGCAGATGATGAGTTGCAAATTAGGAAAATTATTTCAGTCATATTTGTAGAAATACCGAACCATTTGTGCAAGAAATGTATATAGAAATGCTAATACTGGTTTAATTCTAAAAGGGAAAACTAAGACCATTATAGCATACACTTAATGCACCTGGCTCCACTAATCTCACTTTATAATTGAACCATTAAGGAAAATGTAAATGTCTTCTGAGGAAGGAAATTTGGTCAAGAGCTTGACAAGAAAAGACTTTGCTTGTTAAACATATTGTCTCTCTGAACCCAAAAGAAAGAATAAAGTAAATGTTGTAGCTAAAGATGGTGCTGCTAAAATGGCCTGCTTAAACAGATCAAGTATCCAAAAAAACAAAACAAGAATGACACGCATTTTCTGAAAATCTAAAATACCCTAGACCTCCTAATACAAATATCAAGAACCAGTGTATTATTCCCATGTACACACTGTGTATATATATTCGTGTAAATATACATGTATATACATATATGACTGATGCTAGTCAAAGATTATTTCTTGAGAAATGAAAATGTGTGTTAAATAAAATATTCTTCAGTTTCTTTTCTTACTTTTTAACCTGAAAATCTGAAAATTACATTGAGTGAGATAAGAAAGCTTGCCTTAGAGAAGTAGGTTAAAGGTCAACTCTGAAATGCTAATTTCATGTCCCATACATAAACGGTCACGGTTGAAAGCGACCTGTGGAAGTCATCTGGTCCAACCCTCTGCTCATGCAGAGTCACGTCCAGCAGGTTATCCAGCACTGTGGCCAGACGGCTTTTGAATATCTCCAAGGGTGGATTACTTCACACAACTGGGAACCTGTGCCAGGGATCAGTCACCCTCACAGTGAAAGCTGACTGTCCAAACCATATCTGAGTGTCTTTGCTGCTACTTTGTACAAGAACTGTAAAGATCTTGCCACCATCCTGTGGTCCCAAAGGCTGTGATTGTTAGGCTTTTACCAAAGTCACCTGACAACATGAGGTAGAAGATTTTCCTTTCTTTACCCTTATGCAGAAAAGCCTTTTGCTTGATTCTAAGAAATGGCATGCTAGTTAGCATTGCCCTGGCTTGAGCTAAGAGAAGGTTGGAAAAAGAAGTGAGAGCTATCCCAGATCACTCAGTAACATATCAGCTTGCCACTGGTGATATGCGATGCTTGGCAAAATCTGTACTCCATCTTTCACTGAAAGATGTATCTGGCTCGATTAAATTTACATACTCACACTATTGGATGGAGCTGGAAACTAGAATGGAGGACCAGCTACTTTGAGAATGATTCTGCTTGAGTCCTGGTTTGAGTTATAGCTGCACTTTTATTTCATTAGATGTCCTATCCTTCAACATGTAAAATAGTCTTAGTGCCAGATATATATGAAATTAGCTGGCAGTTGACTATAGTCTTGTAGAAACTTCAATGTTAACTTAAAATACTGAGTAGTTTGTGGTATTGCATAATTGGTATTGCATAAGTATGCCAATATTGCACACTCTGCAGGCACAAAATATTATATCACAGGACTGTTAAAGAACTGTTAGGGACTCTGAGGTACAAAGATACAATATGGAAGAGAAGGGTGAGAAGCCTGTCATAATTCTATAATGAGTGAAGCCTTGCGTTTATGAGATCCCCCAGCTCTGCCATGGAGAGCAGGTCTACCACATGGTTCTGTAATGTCTTTAGTGTCTGACTCATGGGACACTTAAGTGATTCAGCAGCCACTGTATACCCCATACAGGATCAGAAAACACTCAGCTTCTGCTTCATGGGAAATTCTATAACATCAATATTTCTTCTTACGTCTTCTGCCCTTTTTAATCTAGTGGAAGTTACATGTCTTTTGGAATAAGTTATCTATTTGCAGTATGTTGATGCAGGTCAAAGGACAAAGCTTTCATTAACTTTTTGAAACCTCTTCATGTTAAGGATTTCCATAAAGACATCAAGTTATCTGCTTCAAAGCTTCCTCCTCAACTTGCTTTTATTCCAGGTACTGAAAGCTGATAATTAACCAGTGCTAATCTGAAAAGAAGTTACTATCTTTTTCTCCCCCAGTCTTAGTGTCATCAAGCTAAGGCTGTCTTTTGTTACTTACCTTTCTTGTCTTCTCTCTGTGATAAAATAACTTGGCTTAAGAATAGTTTTAACATCATATTACACTGATAGAGATACGGAGGTACTTTTTTTTTCAAAGCTTGTGCCTAAATTCAGTTTAATTGTCCTTCCATTATATGAGAATTCGCCTGAGCTTTTTGACCCTGAATTTATATTTCTTGATTCTCTAGCATTCAATGAAACATGAATTCAATAAAAACTTTTATGTTATTTTATAGTGATCAATGTAGGTTTATGCTTAATAAACAACTAAAATCTTTGCCAAAATGAAATTTTGGTCAACACAGCCAAACCACATTGATATTAATCTGCCCTTTAGAAATATTAAAAGGGAGGTGAGGTCAAAATATGATCCATACCATAAAGTGATCAACAACTACGATGTCAGCGACTACAAAAAATGCATGGCATCAACATAGTTTATCTCTCTCTTTGGAGACTGCTTCTCCCTGCGGGGGGGGGCCCCCCCCCAGTAATTAACTATATGATTCTTCTATGAGCAAATTACTTACAAGCATAAGTTTCCTCATAACATGACTGAGCATTTTACATTTCATTTGATAAAACACTTCAAAAACCCTAAAAAGAAAAAACAGATCTAACCTTTAATTGTGTAATACCTTGTGTAGAAAAACAGACTATGTACATATGAAAGAACGTAACTCTCAGCATGTAATTAGCCTCTTAGCACTTTCAGAATTTACCCTACCAATTATAAAATTAACACAATTACACCAAATATTCTTTACTTGCTTAAAAACATTAATTTTGTAATCAGGCAAAGGAATATGTCCAGCTGGGTCCTCAGAAGACACTGGAAAAAAATATTAATGAAATGAAAACAATGCTAAGGAATAAATAAACTGTATTTCAAATTCCAGTCAATCTCTATGATTTCACTTAGAGTACTCTTAATTTTAGAGAGTAAAAATCCTGTCTGCACATGGAGCACCTATGTCTATTTTCCATTTCATATAAAGAGTACGTGTATTAAGTGATTCAGATGAAAAAAAAATCCTACACCGATTTTTTTCATGCAGTCTTAGAAAAATTACCAAACAGCAGATATTTACCAATTCTTTTTTTGTTGGATATATTACTTATTTGACAATACTTAGCTAAAATCTTATGAATAGTTAAAAACAGAAAAAGAAAATATTTTCTCTGGACTTGATCCATCAGCTGATGTCCTTCTTACATTAGGGGCCACAGACCTGAGTGCACTATTCCAGGTAGGAGCATCACAAGGGCAGAACAGAGGGTTCGTTTTCAGACTTGTACTTTTTTCTGTAGAATTTGTAGAAAATTACATTCAGTCAATGAGTGTTGGTAGTGTTTATGTATTTGTTGCACTGTTTATCCCTCACACCTTACTATCTACGATTTCTAGAAAGTAACATTGTTTCCCATTGTGTTATCTATGGTCTTGACCACTATATTCTTTTTCCTGCTCCTTCACTGTGTGCAGAAAAAGCTTCTCTGCAATTGGACCCTCAGAAGCATCAGTTTCAGTTTCTGGCCAACATCAGCCTTGGAAGTAACATCTGATAATAAAAATCAGTAACCAAACAAATGTTGTGGGTTAACCCCGGCCAGCAGTCAACCTTCACACAGCCATTTGCTCATTGCACCCCTCAGTGGGATGGGGAGAGAATCAGATGGGTGAAAATTAGAAAAATGGATTGAGATAAAGACAATTTAACAGGTAAAATGGGAGCCGCATGCACGAAGCAAAATATAGAATCAATTAATTGCTTCCCATCAGCAGATGTTTAGCCCTTTCCAGGAAAGTAGGGAATAACATGTAATGGTTACTTGGCAAGACAAGCATCATAACTCCAAGCATTTCCACTTCCTTCTGCTTTCCTCAACTTTTTAGTGTTGAGCATAAAGTCATATGGTCTGGGATTCCCTTTGGTCAGCTGTCCCAGCTGTGTCCCCTCCCATCTTCTTGTGTGACTCCAGTCTATTTGCTGGTTAGGCAGAGTGAGGAAAAGAAATGTCCTTGACACTGTGTAAGCACTGCTCAGCTGTGAACAAAACATAGAGCTTCTATGAAGAAAATAAACTTGATCCCAGCCCCCCGCCGCCCCCCCCCCCCCCTTATAGGTATTGATTGTCAGTAAAAGCAAATATTGCATTAAAAAAAAAACAAACCCAAACACCTGAAATGCAAAACCCCCTGACCAACCTAACTCAACCCACTCCCAAAGTATGGCTTGGAATATTATGCTATTTCCCATACCTGTATTAGAACTAAATAGAAGTCCATGTTTTTCCTCTTCTTTATCCAAGAGAAAGCTCTACTTCATCATTCTGAAAGGCTGCTCTGTTGCTTACTCATTATGTAAGATCTATGCTGCAACCTCATTCTACAATGGCTAAGAATGATTTTGCAGCCAAATATATTGCTCCTTCTAGACTAAGTAGTTTGTGTTATAGTTTTTCATTCCAGTTTTCTGCATGGTACTGTAAGCTGGGTATCAATTATCTAACAAAGTCGGGGACTAAACTCTGACGGAAACAGTCAAAGAACAATTATCAGCATTTGATGAAAAGCGAATACAAAACTTTTACAGAGGGAATGGAATAAAAGGAGTTCAAACATAGGGCACAAATGTGTGAAATGTTTGCAAAATATTCTTTGGAAGAGTGTACCATTGAGAGGATGTTGCATTAACTTGCTAAACATTTTATGTGTATAGAACAGAAGTACATGGTCTTACTTTTGTCAGTGGAGGACTGCTGTTTTGCCAGATCTATGTTTAATGGACTACCCAGTAGTCAACACTAGTTCCTATTTTTTGCAGGTTTTGGTGCGCTTACTAGGAATTACCAGTGTCTGAACAATGCCTTGTAGTGGTAGTGCTAGCTGGCTGGCTTGGCTATAGAGTCAGTGATGACACTGATTTGACTCATGAACTCAGAAATGTTCTACAGCCTCTAGATAATGTTTTTTCTTTTGCTGAATGGACAAGAACTTGTGTGTTTGTGAAGTGCCTACCACTGTAGAATGCTGAGCTAATTCAAATCCTTTAGAACCTGATAGATTTCTAGAGCAAACTGGATTTTTGAAGACCAAAAGTATAATAATCCTCATGTATTTTCAAGTAATTTCTTCCAATGAAGAAACTCTTACAGTCTGTTCTTTGTTTTTATGTATGAGAGAAGGAAAGGCATTTCCAGGCAGTTTTGATTTTTAAGATTTATATTCTAGATCCAATAAGGCTGTTGAATATATAATGAACTGCTTTTATTGGCAATGAAAGGTTGTTTGCTTGTTCCTGCTACAACATTAAAGACTTCTGCTGTCAGAAGCAAGCTGAATGCATTTGGGGTTCAAAAGCATCCTATTTATAGTCTATATGCAAAATGATCTCTATTCATTACAATGTCTCATTTGCAGGTTATCATTCTGCTTTCCTCTGAAAGCTAGTTGGCAGATGTTTCCTCCCATTTTGACTCATTGCATTAGTAATAGAAAAATATTCTGCACCCTACTATGGTACCCTTCATAAGCAGAACTGGAGGACAGAATCAGCTTGTTTAAAACATGCATGACAGTGTAAAGAGAATATTCTCTTGACTATAACTACATTATTCAAATATTTCATTTTTGAATAAAATAACTTTCAAATAACTTTCCAAATAGTTGCAGTCAGTAGCACAGAAGTAATATTCCCTCCTTAAAAATAAAACAAAATAAAATAGAAAAAATAAAACCAATAAAATAGAAACCCAAATAAAATCAAAACAAAATAAAAAATTGCCACAGGTCTTAAAATAAGAATTTCCTACAGCTATGTTGCCTCATACCCTATCAGAGTTTCATTTCCTCATGCAGAATGACAGGATGAAAAAAAGTACTAATATTTTATACTTCTGAAACTGCTAAAGATATTATTAGACAGTGCAAGTAATATTGACACCATTTGGCACCTTTCATGGGCCAATTTGATCCAGTGCTATTGTTGAAATTTGATTGTCTGAAAATGTTAAATTTCAAGGTTTAAAAATGCAAAGTGATTTCATAGAATTAAGCAACTCCACAAGCAAGATAGATGGTTTTAGTTTTGTTTGGGTCTTTTTTTCCATGTTGTTTTATGGAAGAGGAAGTCATTTATCACTCATAGGTTGGCTTACACATCTGCAAATTTGATGGTTGTTTTCAGCTAAATTTCATAGTCTGTGAAAAATAATTAAAGATCATTCTGCTCATAAAGCTGGTTAAGATCTTGGGAAACTAACTAACTAAATAAATAAAGCGTGTTCACATCTGAAACAGATGTAAGGACTTGAGGACTCAGCTATTCCTGTGAACATAATTCTGTCCCTTTCTTAACCAGTGGTGGCTGTAATGTTCTTTAGGTTTCACTGGGTACTGATCTGTTGGATACTGACCTTTTCTGGACACTATGGTTAGTGAATAATTTCTTTCAATATATTCTTTATCTGTACTTTTTTCAAGACTTTGTTTATATCTTTACCAGTAGCTCATTTTTGTCCTAAGCTCACGCAGACTGGGAAAAGTGGGTAATAGTAGAAAAAATAGAAACCACATATGGAAATCCTCTGTTGCTGTAGATTCTGGGAACTAGATTCTGGGAATCTGGAAATTTGGTCTAAGTGTTTGCATAAAAGATGAAACGGGTATTGTTTTAAAGTCTGCGGTTACTGTTTTGCCTTGAGATGGGTTACTTTTTTATCTCAGCAGCATATGTTAACTTCGATGATCTCAAAGTATGTTGACATAAAAATATTCTGTTCTGTGTGAAGGAAGCATGAATTAGGACTAGTTTTGTTAAAGCTCATTAACTTAAAATGTCTGAACCCGTACATAGCCAAATCTTTTCGTCAATATTAATTTTCACACTTTATTTTTGCTCATGCTAGATGCACAGAACAGGTAAGTCCAAAGAAGGCAATGATGACATTAAATGGCACAATCTAAAGCCACTCAGATAGTTAAAGAAACCCTTACATAACAGCTTTATAACACCTTGCACCATCTATGCAAAAAAGGTTCAAGCCAAAGGCAGCCTGCAAAGCAGTAATTGTAAAATTCCCAGAAGTCAGTTGAAAAACATTAATAAGAATACCAAGGCTTCACATTTACACTATTATCACCACATTATTGTGGTAGTTAGGCTAAGAACAACACAAGTTCTTAGAAAGTGTCTAATTTTTATGTCTTTTCATATCTTTCAGCATAGAGAATTCTTTATTACCACGTACTTAATACTAATCCCTAATAGATCGTGTTCCCTTACTAAAAAGCAATCCTGGAGACAGAACCTGCCCTCTTTCAAAACAAGCAGAGTAAGACTCTTTTATGGTTTCCTTGACTATAGGTTGCCATGACATGCCCCTTGTAACTTGCCTCAATACACTCAGTATGTTCCCCTGAAACTCTGTCAGTGTTTGAAAACAGTTGCACAGTATTTGCTTCACAGACCCACATTTGCACTCGCTGCACATGCAGTGCACAGCAGCCATCAGTCAAAAATCTGTCATGACTGCTTGCCACTATTTCAGTAGCTGAATTCTGACCAGTGACTTAGGATTTACTCCAGAACTTGCCAACTCTACAGGACTGAAAAATTCACAGTTTGTACCAAATGTGTAGATACTTTGTCCTCTTTGGATTGCACCTATGAATGGACAGAGTTCTATTTTCTCAGTGTAATGATACATTTCTAAAGAACAAGAGGGAATCCCTGAGGCATCTAAAGTGTGACAATTTCAATTAAATTCATACAAAGCTATGGGAACTTATGCAAAGAGTTTGCCCATGCTGGCCCAAAATTTCCTGCTGAAGACGATACACATTTGCTAAACTAAGAATGCATTTTCCACTGTCCAGTTGATAGTTAAGAAGATTAATGACTGCTTTGTAGTTCCAATTAAACTCCTTTATCATCAAGAGGAACCAAACAAGTTTTGATTTCAAAAGTACTGCTTAAGAAAGAAGACCAGGGCTGCATAACACTGACATTTTATTAGAATTCATTTGTAACAAATGGAACTTGTGTCAGCAAAGAACTGATTTTCATACAGACTTTCTTTCGCCACCAATGTAACGAAGTAAGAAAATAAAAAGCACGCCTTTCATTCTGTAAAACATTTACGCGTACTACTAATTAGAGGTAATTGTATCTTTTTTAACAAGCCATTTTACAAGGTAATTTTTAAATTTCTTTTAGTCTATGCATCCAAAACAAGAGCAAAGAACACATTTTTTTATTATCTTTGTAAAGACACTCCAAGCTTGAATGGCAAAGCCACATAACAGATGGTTATGATGAGACCTGCAGCCTTCTGATATCTGTGGAGTATCAGGGCCCAAAAAAAAAAAAAAAAAAAAAAAAAAAGAAAAAAAAAAGAAAGAAAAAAGAAAAAACCTAATAAAACTAAAGAAAAAAAGGAGAGAATAAAAGGAAAAAAAAGCAGTTGTATTTTTTTTTTCCTTTTTACATGTTCTGTGTCTTTTAGTTATACGTAAGTGGATTTTAGAAGCAGTTTCTTACAGATGGATTCAAGTTGTAACATTATTGGGTGTAGAATCAATAGGGCAGTGCATAGTACAAAGGTACATATAGAAAGTGCAAATCTCCCTAGAGGGCCATTCCTTCCTCCAGCCATTTTCTCTACTACCTAACCACTCAATTTTTTAAAAAAGAGCTAAATTAAACTTCTGTATAAATCATTTTTATATATTTTGTGGGTTTTTTTCTCCATTGCAACTAATTATAAAATTAGACATAACTACACATATAAACAGCAATAAATAACAGCACCATACTGGTTATGCTGATGAAACCATTTTTAAGCTTGAAAATGTATGATGTATGTAAAAAAAAGATGCTCACTATCCAAATTAATTGTAGAATGACTATATAAAAAAAAAAAAGTGGAATGCACATCAGTGATGCTAACATTTATCCTAAGAAACGTAACTAAAATGAATATTTAGTGTACAACAGTTTTCCTCAGAAATTGGATCTGCCTTTTTTTTAACTCCCTCATTTTCTTTGGGGCTTGCATGATAGTCTGCTAGGGAGAACATACTGATCACTTTACAGATTCAGTGTGCAATAATCTTCCCTAGTCTATGTTTTCAAAATGATGCTTTTTGATTATCTTGTTTTTCTGATCCTCTACATTTGAGCTGAAGAACACGACCATATGACGTAGCCTGGGCACTTCAATAGTTATTTTAAAATATAAATCAAGGAAGAAGAAGAAAATAAATATAGTGCACATTCTTCTCTGTTTCAGGTGTAAGTTAGAGAATCTCATTCTGAGGTAGCCTTCTATAACACTTCTATTCCATATATATATATATGTTTATGTTTTTGTTTTGATTTTTTTTTTCTTTACAAAAGTACTCAAATGCAATGCTTGCTGAAATTTGGTCTTTCATATTTTCCTCTCTGCTAGTACTAGGAAAAGTTGAAAAAGAAGAAAAGCTGAGGTCACATTGACAAGCCATAAAAATGCTCCTATTTGAAACCCCAAGGAAAGAATTCTTTTGATACTCATGTACTGACAATGGCAGGAGGCATGATGGAAAACAGGGTTAATGTAAATGGCATCCTATTAAAATCCTCAAAAAGTACTTTGTGGTGTTCACAGAATTTTCTTTGTTCCCTGGAAGAAAGCTACAGTCATTCTGAAATATATTCTGTGGGATCAGTCTAGGTAGCCTTAAGTGAACCCTCCCACTGAAAGCAATTGCTTGACTTTAACGATCTGATGACACAAACAAATGAGCAGGACTTGGCCCAAAATTTAAAAAAAGAAAAAAAAAAAAGCATAAGCACTGCTGATGTCAACTACTGCTACATCTCTGCAACGATAACACTATAACCAGCAACACAGCGGGTTTGAAAAGCCAACGAGAAATATATTTTTAATTTGTGGGCTCATCTGTTATTGGAAATATGGAAAGATAAAGGGCCTTGACTACCTATGTATTTTGGGTTATCATTTATTACCATCCATACTTGATTAGAAACTGGAAATTCATATTTTTCAAAATTGTCTGATACATGTATTAAAATGTTTGAAAAATAACAAAGATATGAACAAACTGAACTAAACACAAATGAAGGCTAACCTAAAGAAATGCTATTCAAAATAGGCATCAAATATAAGGCACTCTAAATGTAAAATTAAAATGAAACCCAGCATCCCCAACCAATGCTGTATGCCACAAAACATTTGATTTCACAGAGCAATGTGTGTTTGGCTTTGCCCTGTTAAATACGATAAATGTAAATTATATAGCGCACACTATAGACAGTATACTATTGAATACAGTTTTAAAACATCTTAATACCTAGTATATTACAACATTCTCCCCTCCTAAAGGGATATGCACTGACCTTTCCCACATGCACACCTCTTACATTTTATAATATGATTTCTTATTGCACTATAGTGTTACAAATATTGAACTTCACTGGAAGCCTACATCACATACTCTGTGTGTGTGTGCATGTGTATGTGTGCATGTGTGTGTGTGTTCAAGTGGCAATGTGGATAGAAATATTATTTGGGATAGAGATGATGGTCAAATATCAATGATGTGCATTCCTTGCTTCCCTTTGAAACAGAAGTTTATGGACCTTGGAAATGCAGAGATGATAAAATAGTAGTTTAGTACAATTGCAGTATACTGGAAAAAAATCCCAATGCATTGATAAATCTAGGTATGTAAAAACTGAAATGTATGTGTGTGAATATCTACCTTTCTGTATCTCTGTAACTACACAGAGATTTAAACAAAGCTAGGCAGAAATAGATACATATATATATATAGAAAGAGAGGGTGTGGGTGTGCATGTGTGTGCATGTGTGTGTGTTAGCAGCATCTTTATACTTTGCGCCTCCCTGTTGATTCCAAAGGAAACCAAAAAGCCCCAATTTGATTTAACTGATTACAATTAATATTTTCTTAAAGCAAAATAAAACAAACAAAACTGTAAAAGTAATATCTAACAAAACTGTGGTACTGTAGATAAATATAGGACTGCACAAAAATGTGCACATTTTCAAAGTGTTTAACATTTCTACAGCACAATATTACAGGTTACAATTCTACAGCTTAAAAAAAATCTACAGTTTTTAAACAAAAAGATTAAAAGTTACGCAACCCTTTCTTTAATTCACTTCATTGAATGATAAACTCTTGTTAAAAAAAGGAAAAAGTTTACACAGTTAAAAATGAAGCACAGGTCAGCAGTATCTTTACAATACTAAAAAACTAAATCAAGGACTTTCTTTTTAAACATTCCCACATTTTCCCTAAAGTGTTATGATGAGCAGTATGATGGGAAGGGGTGATGTTGAAGTAAAGAGTCCAGTTCCTTTGAAAAGCCAGGACCTGCACTGATCTGCAGTTCTCAAAATTCCTCTTTGCAACAGCATAAAATCCTGAACAAGATGATTTTCTTTCTGATTAATTTCCTCTTCCCTTTAACTTCAACCAAAGTCGAACCCTTGAGGTATCTGTAAATGAGATCCTTCAGACGCCTCAGTGGTCAGGATTCTTTTGTTATGGTTAGGTTATTAAACTGTGAATTCTTGGTCCACATGGAATAGTTTGTTGTTGTTGTTGGGCTTTTTTGTTGTTGTTTTAAGTATCCCCGCTTTTTTTTTTCTTTTTTAATTTTTTAATTAATTAATTTTATATATCCCCAAAAATTGCTCCTTAGCTAAGAGTTTAGAAGTACTTCTAAAGCACATTGTATGGCTCAGAAGCGGCTCTATGGATCTTAAAGGGCCTGCAATAAAAATCCACGATGGGCTTTTATGTTGCATAGTGATCAAAGCTGCCCAAATATTCCAGTGCGGCTCGATAGCAGAACTGGTATTGATCCTGGAAAAAGAAAGATAGACAACAAAAGCATCAAAAAGCCAGCTTGTTGGTTGGTTTCTATTTTCTTTCAGCTAAGAGTGAACACTTTGCTGCTACAGACAAATATACCACAGAGGCTTGTGCAGTTCAGCAATACTCTCTTGCTGACACCAACAGAAAACCAACCAGTTACACCAGATGAAGACACACTCATTTAATGCAGTAACATTTTCCACAGAATGCAGCTTCTTTCTGTGCAGAGACTACAAATCCCTATACTGACCATTTTGTTATTTCTGGATTAATATAACATCAGCATAAAGCTTTCGTGTTATGGGAGCATGCTAAAATGCTTTCCCCCCACATATTTAGGTAGCAACATATCCAATAAACTGAATAGCAAATACAATGTACTAAGTGGCAAAATCCATCACAGCCTTAAAATGGCATGCTGTATGGAAAACCACCAGGTTAAAAATGATGTTAAGGAAGCAAATGGAATCCCAGACTTCCAGTAATACAGACTTTTATGAACATGCGAAAATATCTTAGCCTGTGCCAAGAAAAAGGCCTAAGAGACAAATACACAGCTAAGACACCTTATTTACATGAAACACACTGCATTTCAACCTACACCTAGAAGCAGAGAAAAGTTCAGTGTGGTAAGACATTTGCTTACACCCCTGGTGAATTCAACACTTGGTATTTTGTGCTATTCCCACCCCCACCAGTAGTCCTTTTGCACATTTATGTAATATTGCATGCAAAAATGGCACTTCTGTGTACTCGTTTTCAACTGCTGTTTAGGGTATAAGCATTAAAAGAGAAAAAGAAAAAAACTGAAAATAAATTGCCCCTGAAATCCACCCAAAATATCAGGAAGCCCTACTTATTTATCTGAAAGTGTTATGTGGTAATCCTACAAGGGTCATACTTGTTAAGATTATAATTAAAATTCTTTCAGAGACCATGAAACACATTGGATATTTGCTTCAATGTAGCGACATGACCGCTAATAGTTCTTTTCTGCTTCCTGTTGGAACAGTGTTGAATGCATTAGATATATGCATAAATTTTAAGTGTATGTGTGGTCCACGTGGAATTCAAGTGCTTTGTTTAGTAAGGATTAGATTTCCTGGCAGTTTATATTACCAAATGACAGACTTGTTTTCTACAGAATCCTGAAAGAAATCGGTACACAACACTTCTATTTTCAGCAGGGGGATGAAAGGTAGCACATGCAGGTAAGTCAAAGTAGTAGTAGAGAGAATATATTGTGTAGCTGAACTCTGTCAGGTAGGGTCCAAGTCGCACAGATTTTCTGTTACTGTAGCTATTTCTTGGAACAAAACTAACGAAAGCAGTCATTTTTCATTTTGCTTATCAAGGAGAATGATGGTAATTGAAAATAAATGGAATTAACTCTTCAGTTTGGTCACAGCAATTTACTTGGCTAACTGACAAGATTAAAAATAAGTATCTTTATTTTTCATATACTTTATTTTATGAAGCTGCCTTCTTGAAAGACTACCCATGTTTTATATAGCAAGCTTAATTTTCTTGTGGAAAATGGCAAAATGTGGGGAACCATTTTAGATTTCACAGACTTGTCATCTAAAGGCTAGTGTCAATCAAATTATACTTAATTAGTGTATGACCTAAAATGTTTCGCTTCTCCTGTCCTTCTGCTTGCTTTCCTAACCTGTTTGCTCTGGCTTAATTCAAGCCTCCTATTCAGAAATTTAAGTAGACATTAAGCACAATTGGAAACATTTAAGTATTCTTTATGACATGACACAGTTCCAAGCATTCAGGCACCAAAAAAGCAGTTGATACTGCTTAATCCTCTCCTTATTTTTCGAAGGCATTCTTGTTAGCATAGAAATTGCTTACACTATGGTTTTCCTGAATGTTGAGTTTACCATTATAATTTTCAGACCAAAGAGCCACTTACTTGATGACACAAAGTAAGGAACCTATTTAAATAATGGTGCCAGTCTGAAGCTGTGAACACCACTTTGCTCTCACAACAAAAAAAAAAACCAACAAAACAAACAGTGGATTCACCTGCAGAAATAATTTACCTCCTTCTTTATTACCACATATTTGTCAGGAAACAAAGGTTCAAATAAAAATAGGTAAACCTTATAAAAGTATTGTTTTCCTTAACTACCACAATTTATGATCCACTCCTGACATAATCTTTTTTTTTCCACAGCCTGGAGTATCTACTGCTTTAACAGGAAATAGTCATTGTGGTACCTTTATGCCAGATTTTAGACTGTAGTCATACAGTCACTTAAGATACAAATGTAAGCACATTTTATACAGTCTCTTATATGTGAATTCTTTGGCTGTGGAAATATCCCCTCTTTTCCATCAACACTGTATATGGACACTGTTTTGCTCACCTCTGTCTGTACCATGGCTGGCCGCTGCGTCCTTAACATTTTGACAGTCTGGAAGATATCTACAACACCTTCATATCTCATTCTTTCTAACACAATGCTCAGAGTTATGAATACTCCAGTCCTTCCAACACCCGCACTATTGCAATAAAAGAAGGAAGAAAAAAGTAAGGAAAAAAGTAATGTTAATTGATAGTTAATGCTGAAAGAATTGGCTGCTTGGCTTTCAAATTATCTGTGGTTACAACACACCATAGGTATACAGATTTCCATATGAGGAAAGGCTCAGAAAGCAAAATTCCACAGCAAACTACCACACTGCATTCGGAAGAATAACTGTGCTCAAGCAAACTTCACATGCTACTAAATACTTCCTGACTCTCCAGTCTTCATTGCAAAATGACTTTAGTTTATTCATCTAGATATACAGCAATCAGTCACGGTGAAGGAAAATAAGAATGTTTGTTGCCAATAACTTAAGCTGGAATTGACAAAAGTAAAAGAAGCCAAAATGTATTTTACTTGCTTTACTTTAGCTCATTCACATATATGCTGTCTTTTACACATCTTCAGTGTGCCAGACCTTCTACATTGAGTTAGAAATAGTCGATGGATTCTCAATTAATGTTGAAATTGTTCATACACATTACAATTGAAGTAATAAATACAGAAATCACTTAAGACGCAGCTTTTATTAAAGTCTGGGGGTGTGGATATTTAGTTTTCCACTACTGTTTTGTACACCATGTCTGTCTACAAAAATGTGAAATATCTTCTTTGAATATATGGCTTGTTTGTGTTCTCTTCTGGCTTGGGTTTCTGTTATTAGCTAAATACCCCTAGGAACGGATAGAAATTCCTGTAATCGATAGCACCAATAGTTCTCAGTTATTGAAATTAAACAATTACTTAATTCATGAGGACAACTCTTGGACAAAGAGACAAGTAACTACACAGAAAAAAAGATTTCCCATGTCTGTACTTCTATGGATGGAAATTAAGCACCCCAACATCTCACTGTGGATGCTAATAATTTCATAAGGTTTTCTCCAGTCAGATAGACATGGGAAGCTGGAGATTTATAAGATATATTCAGCAGACAGGCTAGTGAAGAATATGAACAGCTCAGAAAGAGTGAAAAACTGAACATTGAGAAGGACTATGACAGAGATCCAGTGAATTCATAAGACTAGTGCAGAAATTGAATGCCCAAATTGTCTGATGGTATTTTAGTTTTTGGTCTAGATCGGTGTACTTGTAGGGCTATTAAATCTATGTGATTAGATTTAGTAGTTTTGCATAACCTGTGTGCCTTGGGAGAGCTGAAGCCAAAGGACAGTTGAGACACAATACGACAAAATATCATGCTGACAGTGCTGGTTTACCTATATGTGATGACAATGGTTCTGGACACCTAGAGGGACTGAAGACTGGAGTGTAAGGTCTCCTTTCCCTGATGTGGTAAATTAGAAAGCTAATATTCAAGAAATATACTGAAAAAAATAGCACTAGAATCTAGCTGGACTTTGTGTGATCTAAGCCTGACAACAGTGTGATCTAAGCCAAGCAGCTGAGAAAGAGACTAGCAAGTAATAGCAGATTGCCATTTTCTGCTCCTGTTGAATAGGTCAAAGATATAAAAAAAAAGGTATAATTTTCTATTTTGTGTGAGGACTTCTAGGCTCACACTTTAGTTAATCACTTAAAAAAAACCTACTCAAAACTCTTTAATTCAGCAAAAAGAGGGAAATGTTCTGTCTTGGGTTCATAAGATCAGAAAGTATCTGGAGAAGCCACTTAATGAGGAAGGCAGACAAACATGGAAAGTCCTCAGTGCTTGCAAATCCATCAAATGTAGTATTTTAATAAAGTCTGTAGGAAACTGACCCTGTTCCTCTGAAAGTGGCAAGGATGTTTTAGCATTGCACAAATTCCTATTAGAAGACGCTTCGGATTTCTGAAGAGTGATGGAAGTCCACATTGCTAACAACAAAACGATGAGCTGATTTCAAAGCCAAAAACCAAACTGAGTTCTACCACAACATTTAACAAAGCAATGCAACATACGTTTTAAAGATCCTGAATTCAGAAAGTACTGAAGGCACTATTTCAGGTTATAGTACAAATCACTGAAGTTTAAACAGTTAGAAACCAAAGCTAAGATGCTTTAATGAGCCATAAGAAAGTACTGATGGTTTTGCAAGAGAGAAAAGTTTATTGTTAAAAAGTAATCTTGAATGCATGCTGGGAAAGGGTGGTCTTTCTTACTCACCAGCTAAAAGCTGGAATAAAAAGACTATAAATATCCAAAACCGGTTGAAGTGAAAATTTTGCTTCAAGGTAAATGCTCTTTTACCTATTTTTTAATTAACTGACTGATGAGGTTAGATATTTTTAAATTGTGACACACTGATCTGTTTGTAAAAATGACAGAAAAGGAGAACATTTTAGAATTGTGGGTGGCAGGGGTTTACTGTATAACAGAATGGAAATCTGTAAAAAATGTGTACAGCGGGAAGGAGACCACAGGAAAGTGACACTAGAGGAGTTTGTAATTTGAAGAATTTCTCTGTACAGGAAAAATTCTTAAAAATTCATCATGGCACAAACTGAAGACATTATTACTGTAATTCCAGAAAGATTAGGAAGTGCAGGTACCTAGGATCTTATGCTTCCTGAAAGAAACAAATAAACTTACTAATTTGCTAGGGACATTTCCTATTTATGTAAGTTGACTAACATTAAGAAAGTTAATTCACATCACCAATCGCTAAATTGTCATTAAAATGACGATAAGACATTTAAAGTTCAAACCATGATGAATTATACTGGATTTGACTTTGTTTCTACCAAAGTCAATGGCAGAAGTCTCCATAATTTCAGCATGAAAGATCACACACATTTGAAATGGAGGTATAACCTACTGAAAGCAGTATTTCATTGCAGTCACAAGCAGACAAGTTTGCATGGTACAAAGAACTTGGAAGAATACCATCACTTTGCCTTCTTATGTATGCCTCCATAAAGGCATAAATATTGCTTATTACTCCTCTGCTCTCAAAACTCATTAATGTCAGGAAGAATAAGCCTTGTTCTTGTCACAGTTGTCCTTCATTTTCCTTTGCTAAATGAATCCCAAACACTGCTCTGCAATGCTGTTCTCCTTAGCAGGCCATAAAAATTTTTAGGTACACACACAAAAAAATAGGATTCAAGTGGACCAACATACATTCTTTTGTTAGTCTTTCAGATTAGGGGGCATATGGAACTTTCTCAAAATGCACTTGTGTTTTTACAATTTCTGGTTGTTTCTAGCTTTGGAAGGACCAGAATCCCTCTCCCTCTGTACATTCACATGCTCTAGCAAACTTGTTCGTTTTGTCTTCATGTGAAGTACTGGGTCATTACTTGGCTTGCAGGAAGAATTTGGAATCTTTATCAGTATATTGCATCTCTGTTATATAAATAAAAAAGATTTCGTCTATCAAAAAAATTCAGTGTTACAAATATGAGTACCTAATATCCTAATGGAATTTATAGAAAACAATTTATTAAATAAGAGAGAGATGATAAAGATATTATTTTTGGCCATCTGCTATAGACTCTGATTATTGTAGAGAAAAAAAAAAATTACAAGAATATTAAAAAGGCCCACCCTGGATTACGCACCCTGCAAGCTGTTTTTCATCTGCATATCAACTGTAAAGGAATTAAGGGAAGTCATCGTATCAAAAAACTGGCATTACATTCTGAAGTTCGAGCTCACCAATCCAAATCTCAATGATTTTTTGATAGGAAATGTCTCTAAACACTGCTTTCTATTCCATTCCCTTTCTTGAGCAAGTTACCATTTTTATTTGTCTCATCTTCGTTGCTATGAATGTGCTACTGAAGTGAAACTAGCTTGTTTATAGGTAGTAATTCCCACCAACACAACAGCTATACTTCAAGTAAATAAATTAAAAAAAAAAATCAGATACACAAACTTGTGATAAGTCTCTTCTACTACTTTCTGTGTGTTGCATTGACCAGGTTGTTTGTACCCTGCACTAGAGACTATTTTAAGTGAAGAAAAAATTATGTGCTTTCACATATTTTAGAAGAATCTTTTGTGTGTATGAATTAAATACCATGGAACAGTTCCTGTTTTGCAAAGCAGTCCTATGTGTTCCTTTATATATCTATTTGATTGCATTTTCTGATGGTTCACTATGAAATTCTATTTACGTGTGCAGCTATACAGCAATCAGCAATCAAATTAGGAAAAAAAATCTGCAGATGAGTTGTTTTGAGGCTTTGTTTACTTACCTGCAATGAACAGAAATTGGTCCATCCTGACCAAATTGCTCTTTTGTCTTATGAACTTGACCTATGAAGTCAATAAATCCTTCTCCAGACTTTGGCACTCCTTGCTCTGGCCAGTCAGTGAACTGGAACTGCCTCACTGTTCGGGACTGGCCATCCTTTAACAAAAGACACAAGTAATGTACCCCAAAACCAAGTTCCAGGGCTGAAAGTCAGTCAGCCAACAACCAAAAGGACAATCACAAACAAAGGTCATTGAGAAGAGGTGGGAATGAAGACTTTTAATCACAGCACTGGCTTGTGCTTTGGACACATTGGCGCAGAAGTGCAGCTTCCATAACAATATTGCATTGATTCTGTTCTGCACTGGATAGGAGAGTTGTCTGACATTCTTCCTGTTTAAAAAGCATATCTGATACTAAAGACATAACAATCTCATCAGGTTATATGATGTTTTTAGTAAGTTAAGTTTTGATTCCTATACACTGCAAGGACACGTAGAATAAGGCCTTCAATCTGACTCTCCATTCCCTGTATGTGCCCATTTAGTACGTGGCAGGAATGAGACTGATGAGACTCATATAGCCACTGTCTTTAGTAGTGGTACTTTCTATGAGGTGGACATAACCTGTGAATAAGATGGGTCAAGAAAAGCCAGCTGTTTATAAAAGCATCCACTTCCCCTCAATCACTGTAATTTCATTCACTAACAGCTTGGACTCAGTACAAAATCAGAGGAAGGGCTTCCTGTCTCAAAACAAGCTGGCTGAAGCTGTTAATTCCCTTTGGTTAGGAATACTAAAAAGATTGTTTAAAACTGCAGGACACTACACCATGGTTATTTTCATAATGAAGGCATTGGAGGTATTAAATGCCAACTTCTGATGTATGTCTATTAAGTGTGTAAATGGTCAGGACACATAAATAGAGAAATAAAGTACAAATGGATTAAATAAATTTGTTCTGAGTTTTCAAGCTTTGTTCTTGATGATTTCGACACTGTCAAACTGTATACCTAAAACTAAAAGCATGGGCATAAAAGCATGAGCACATGAGCTACTGATGTGAATTTGTGCCTCTGGACATGTTTCCTAAGCACCCATCTTGCCATGGCTTCAAAATGGTCTAAGTGAAGCTCTTGAAAAAATGAAATTATTACAGGAGATCTACCCAAAAAAGCAACAAGTTATGGTGTAGGCAAGAAAACTAGATAGGTATGATTTCAAATATAGCCAAAGCTTTTATGTTTTCTCTGGTATTGTGGGTTTTTGCCTCCCATGTTTCAGATGAGTAAGGAAAATAGAAAATAGGTGTATGTGTGCCAGCCACTGCTCCGTAAGAAGACACATATACACTTCTCTGACTTATTTCTTGGACTTACTATCTCTTATATTCCCCCTTGACTTCTGATACAATTTAGTAGTCTATTTCTGTCGAACGTTTTTGCCCACTAAAATAAATAAATAAATAAATAAATAAATGAAGCCTGTTTGAAAACATTTACCTGGTTTTATTTCTTGTGGGCACCAAGAAAAAGAACTAAGTATTTTCTCTGAAAATGGCATTTTGTTAATGCAGACTTCTTTCAAGATGGTCCCTGTGATCCCATTTTCCCCAAAAAAGACAGAATGAAACTGCGTCCTTCAGATGGCCTTAGGCATGATATTGATTAATCAGTAAGACAAAACAATAGGTTGCTTCCCTTTAAAATAACCTCACATTCTTCTGAAGTAAAGAAAACCTTAAGACTGACTCAATTCAACATGCTGGTTAAGGAGATAGAAACTCTTCAGCAAGTTCTGACCCTGACAAGAATTATGCTAGAATAACAGTAACTTCTGAGAGATAGAAAATATAAGAAAGATGCTGCTTTACTAAGTCTACACTGTCATTGGGAAGACCACAAATTTCCATGTGCAAAACAGATTTGATGGTAAATATTTATTTTTGAGGTGTGTCTATATCAATTGTGTTGGTATATTTCATAATCATAGTAAGTTCAGTGCAAGTCTGTGAAAATTGTTCTGATCTAGTTTTAATGGGAATAGTTTCTGTTATTTAATGCAATTTAATGAGGACAGAAGTAAACTTAGTCTAATGGTAGAGTACCATAAAATCATACTGGGAACTGATCTGCAATTTCTTACACAGTTCCCTCTGCCATTGACATTATAAACAGCGCTCCTTTCTTTTAATGAAATGCTTGCCAATAGCAGTCCAAATACAAATGCCAAATTTTATTAAAATCTACTTGTGACACTTTGCACAGTTAGTTATGAAAACTTGAACTTTGAGATTCCCTGTGGAGCAGAGTGCTTTTAATGTATCATCCTATGGATTTCTTGCTCTTCACAAAGGATAGTCAATTGTCTTTTGATGAGGCTGTAGAATTTATAATAACAGTTATTATTAATATTTTAGCCTTAAATGAGACTGCTCCAACATACTGACCTTGGAATTTACAGAGAAAGTGAGTGTAAAGCAGTCAGAAGCCATAGACAGAAACAGTTACAGAGGTCAGTTTCACCTCACAAAAATTCACAGCTTTGTTTCAGGAACAGAGAGTTCCACACCAAAACAAGCTGCTGACACCTCAAAGGCAGTGTGCTTCTTTTCTTGTCCCTGGTGAATAATTTGCCTGCTTGGTTCTGCCAGAACATGGCACATTCTAACATTATGGATGGTTTTTTGAGATAGAGGGGGAGAGACTGGTTATAACCACTGCAGCATTTACTCAATAATGCAACAATTTAGCTAGATGGCCTCAACTACTGTGTGTAACAGACATAAAAGCCTAACTACAACAAAACTATAATGTACATTTTGGTAAGTTGTACCCGCTGCTTCCATTAAATTTGGGAGGAGCTATAGTTTTCCAGCACATCTAGAAAATGTAAGATGGCCCTGTCAGCTTGCCAGTGCACTGTTTAACAAAATTTGGCCCATGGATGTAAAGACATTTTTAGATTTGAGAAGCAATTATATGTGATAGCAAAACGCCGCAACAGCCACTGCTAAGGTGGACTTTTTTTTTTAAAGTAAGTGTACTAATATTAGTTCAAAAAAAAATGATTTCTGGCAAAATAAGTTATTTGACTCTTTCAGAATTTTTACTGGTTTTCTAGCTATAAGTAAACAGACTTTTGTAAATACCCTAGTTCTATAAACTCTTGAAAGGACTTTTTGGAAATACATACTGCTTGGAGATACTTCAACTACATCTGTACCTTTTTGTTATCATTGTTATTTTGTGATCTGACCTTGGTGAACTATGTCACATAAGAACTCTTCCAGCTTGAGATGGAACAGATTTTTGTATAAATGATCTACAAAAACTGTCAGCACAGTTGTCGTGGAATTGGCTTTGGCTGCCTACACTTACAAGTGTAGGTAAAGACTGATGTTAGGAGGCTGTTCACCTCCATTTTTATTAAGTACAAATAGGTTAAGGTTAGAGAAGATGTTAAGTGATATAAGGATCATGTGATCCTTACTAGACTTCAGACAGAATGAAAGCCGATGAAGTTTGTCTACAGTTTCTTCCAAGAAACACTCACCTATGTCGCATTTGCTAAATTAAAATATTCATATGCTGATTCAGTTACGGACTATACTGTCTAATTATTGCCAGCAGTACCTAATTTTACTTGAAGCTTACATTAAAAGCAGCAGTCTAGCTAACTATGAGAAAGTCTACTGTTGCGGATGCTGGCTGGCAACTCCTAGTAATCATTCATTCCTGGACAGTACATCCTGCTATTTTACTTGAGTAAATAGTATTCTACAGCTTTTACAGAAATGGAGGCTGTCAGTAATTTTTCTTTCCATGCAGACTAAAGTCGTACAAACCACAAGTCTGAGAAATGCCAAATATATATTTAAAATTTATGTGTATTTAATCTTAGATCAGTTCTCAGTTTTGAACTCAAGAATTCAGGTAAGAAATTCAGTACGAAAATGAGGATAGGGTCACAGCTGCACATATCTAGTCTGCAGATATAGACGAGTGTTGAAAATATGCTATGCCAAAAATCAAATTATTATGTGCCAAGCTTGTCAAGCTTTTCTTACAAATGCTATTTGCTGTGCATTTTTTAAATCTCAGCGTATTAACCTTCATACTCACTCAGACTAGAGGGTGGTGCAAAACAACATTTTTACAGCTGTGACAAAAAATTGCCCCCCAAAATGATCAAAGGAAAAATAAGGATAAAAAGCAAAATGGTCCTCAAATCATCTAATGCATTTTGGCATAAATAGTTATTCAGGACTACAAAGCTGTGCTGCCTAGATGCTAGATCTGAATGAAGTCAATTGTTCTTACACAATCTTGTAGAAGGTACACCCCTAGGGTTTTTCTAATAATAATTATAAAAAGAAAGGGAGAGGATAAGAAAGAGCTTGACATTATCCTTAAACTTCTGTGAACTAGTGTAATGATCTGTTAACTTACCCTTGCATCTGTAACCTTGAATTCCCTCAGAATATACTGTGGCATGTTGTACTCTGCCATTGGATCTACCACAAAATACTGATATCTGGCTGAGCGCTCTGCAGGCCAGTACTGGTGGCATTTTTCCTATAAAATAAGGAAGCAAAATACATTTCCTGTTGTTTGAGACCACTGCTATAAACTGGTATAAAACTTTTTTTACCGAGATATGTATAATACTCATGGAAAGAGCCATTAATGATAGGAACATGAATTTTGTCTTACTGTGAACATGAAGATCCATATCTAGAATAAATTTGATCTCCCTGATGACTGTACACCTGAACTTGTTTATACTTCTGCTCAGCTCCATTATTTATCACTGACAAGGGCTATCCCTAGCCTGATTTTTCCATACAGAATGGAATGTAAATCTTAATGCCATCTTCAGTTTTCTTTCTTCTTCCCTGTTGAAGCAAGTCCTCCTGTCCTCAGTCAGGACTCTATTTCTGCAACTACTAGCCGTGTCCTGAATCATCTCTATTCCCTTGACACATGGCCTGACTCAGATTTCACTTATCACATACAGCGTCATCTTGATGTAATCATGTTCAGATAGTAAACTGAACTTAAATCCTCACCTTTTCCTTCAGACATTCAAACAACAAAGAAATATTTTAATAAAAAATCAATACAACATTGTAGGAAAGGAGTATTACAGCACTACTCACTCTGCCCATTTCTCGTAGCTTAGTGAGCATGACCACAATTGTAGAATTATGCTCCCAGAGCATTCTCCAGAAGTCTTCAGTCGTTTCTGCTAAGGGACCCTGTGTAGCTATATAAGCTTTTTGTTGTCTTGTTGAAAAAAAAAAATAAAATAAAATAAAAAAAGTGAATTGATACACGTATTCTGTTTATATATAAACATTATCTAGAGGAAAAACTTATATACTATTAAAAATAAGTACATTAAAATCTTGTCATGATTGTTTAATCAAACTGTGGCTTTTTATTTTTAGAACTTCAAGAGGGAAATTACTCTGTTAATATTATGATATACGTCTTTATCATTATTATTTAAATTTTATTACAACTCTAATAGCCCAATTTTGTGTACTGTAAAAAGCACTTAAACACTTAGTTTTGTTGGTTCATTTTGTAGAAATAACTGTTTAACAATCTATTAAGTTTAGGAATTATAGCATCATACACTTTCTTTATGAACTCCTTTTCAACAGTCTGATGCCTTCAGCAAAAGTAAGGAAGGAAATTCAGGAACTGAGTGCACTGCATTTCCAGGCCTAAATATCCTACTAGTAGAAGCTACCACCAAGTTCTTAAAAGCTTCTGGATCAGCAGCTTTATAAGATGACCACTTTATGTTGTCTTGCTTCTTTCAAACAACAGAAACACCTTTGTAGGTGACAGTGAAGATGAAGGTTATTTCCAATTATGACCGAGGCTCAGCAACGACCTCTGCAGATACTCAGGTACACCTGGATTGCCTTATGGAAACTAAACTGCTTCTCTTTCATGCCTTTTTCTAGCTGCTGCTTAAATACTCAGGTACACCTGGATTGCCTTATGGAAACTAAACTGCTTCTCTTTCATGCCTTTTTCTAGCTGCTGCTTAAGTCAGCTAAGTGACTCTGTGCTGTTATGTAGATGCTGCTAGGCTATGCAACTGTTTATGTATAAAATGCTTTCTGCAGCTAGGTCTAGTCTTAATCAGTGTTTCAAGTTCACAGGTTATCACCTTGACACAGAGTGTATATCCTATACGCTATTTTTATGTATCTTTTTAAACCAATAGCAATGAAAATACAGATGTTACAAATCATGAATGTACTTAAAATCTCAGTAAAGTTCGGCATGCAAAACATATTGGGAGCTCTCAATGATTTAAAGGTAAGTAAAAATATAGTGTTTAAGACTCTATGATATTTACAGAATTTTCCTGTATTGTATGGGTGAAAATCTAAACATTTCATTAATATTTAAAAAACCTCCCAGTCAACCATGGCATGCATAGATAATAAAAAATAAATTTCAATACTAGATTTTGTTATTTTGAATAAAATTAGATATATAATTTGTAAACTTTTAAAACAGCCTATATGAGGACATATCAACATAAGTACCTGTATCCATCAATGAAACTGGCATTAATATAGTCAGAACCTTCTACTCCTCGGATTGGTTGCAAGCATACCCTTGTAGACTCATATGGCATAATATTGACAAGGCGATTTTTGAATTTATTACATGGAAGATTGGCACTGATGAATCTTGAAGTGTGAGCCTTAGAGCTAGCAAGACGCTGTTGAAAATAAAATAATTAAGGACAGGTATAACAGAAACAAATGATACTATCATTTCATGATGTCTGCTAATATCCATTAATGAATAATTTCAGATGCTTATTTTTCCATGTCCTATTGCATTACCTAAATATTTGTAAAGCTTCTTTTAACACCTTATAAAAGTTTAATGTCTGCTCCATTAATACATATGAACAAATCTGAGTATTAAAACATTACACAAACACACATTTCAAGCTATACAAACAATGAAGGAACAGCAGGGTTAAACCACCCTCAATGAATAGTTCTTATCTGAACACCGGGGATGGAGTTGTACATTTCACAAGGGATTGTCTCCCTAATTTAAAATTTTAGCCTGCTGCTGTCTCATATTTTGATTACTGGAAACAACTGGTGGAGGACAGAGCAGCATTAAGTGTTATACCATTTGGTTTGGCTTCCCACAATATAAAATCCCAGTACCTTAAATTCCAGTTCCATTCCTGTGACATTCTCGCCTGTTTCTATCTGTGTCAGCTTCTGGATATATGCATACAGGTTTCTGGCTGGCACTTCGGTATTTCCACATGTCACTGCTTCTAGCAGTGCATCGTGGATAAAGATGTATTGGTCCTCAGTTTGAACCATGTAATTCCTCTGCGCTCTCATTAGAGTTACGTGGCCATAAATATCTACAGTCTTTTCATGCTTTATTCTCTCTAACATGGCATCTATCACAATGAAACAGCCAGTCCTGCCGACTCCAGCACTAAAAGAAATGAACACAGGAGGAAAAATATGAAGAACTATTTCATGCATTGTGCTTACTATTATGGCATTCAAATGTTAAAGTTTTGTACACTGATTTGAACAGCACATTTTTCTAAATGTGAACATCAGTTTTTATGAAAGAGGTTGTCGCCCTGAAATAAATAAACTCCTTTAGCACCCATTATAAGAAGTTGAGCATGTGGAATGCTTTTATACTAGATCATTGCATCTTGCAGTTTCAGGCTTAATAAATAAACACATGGCAACATGTTCTAGAAACATATGTTCTTAAAAATAGAAATTACTGTGATGATGAATACTCTATGAATTCAAGCTTTATTTATAGCATGATTTGTAACTCATTAAACATGCTGTTGTTGCTAGTCTGTTTACAGAAGTAAACTGATTGACCAGGAATAATGTTACAGAAATGGAGTCTTACATATTTCTATGGTACTTTGGAGGTAAACTTTGTATCCCTCTCCCAACTCTTGTCAGTCTCCAACTATTCACACAGTTTGTTCTGTCCTCTGCTCCTTCACTTAGCCAGGCCATACTGTTACTCTTTGCAATGCAAAGACATGACTACTTAGCTATGCTAGCTGTAGGCTGGGGAAATTCCCAGCTGGCCACTTCTGGGGTTTCTAGGAAAATGTAAGAAAGATCTGGAATTGCCAGAACCCGGACCAGGATAATCAGTCGTTACCTTATTTCAAAGGACATATTATAAAAGGGCTAAAATATGCTCAAAGACAAAGCTTGAAATCACAGCACTGAATTAATGTCCAGATTGGGTGAGTAGTATTTTTCAGACAGAGGCAAAGTTAGTGCTTCCTCACAGGTTCTGAGTTATGTCAGTTGTTGGTTTCAGCCAGGAGGTGAGTGAAGTCACATCAGCCCTCTTGAGGCCAGAGAACCTACTACTTCTTAGCTTTCTGAACAGTAGGACACTCCTTAGGAACAACTCTGAGTGAGATAGTTGCTTTCCCCTCCTTGTAGGACTTGAGGAGAGAAGACATGGGTCAGCTACCATGAGCTTGGCACAGGAATAAACCTTGATGATGAAATATTCAGTTGGATCAAAGAGAATTAAGCCTGTCTCAGTAACAGACCTTCTTAGCAGCAGTTTATTTTTATGATACATGCTGTCAAAATGTGTCAGACATTAAAAAATTTTCAGTCATTTCCTCCCTGTCTTTAAGGTATTGTTTGTTGCTTGCATGGGCTACCTTTAGTATCTCCTGAGGACAATGTTATGCAATCAGGAAAGGAAAAAGAGCCTTTGATTACTATTAGTTACACAAGATCTGGTATTACACATTTGGCATAACTGAATGGGAATGATGTAGAAGGAATATGAAAAAGAATACAGAAGCTGCGAAAACAAGCTGAAGGTCTGAATATGCAAATATATCTACAGGATTCTTTTATGGAGCTGTTTGGACATAACTGTATTGAATCAAGTCTTCAGATGGATGACTGTCTTTTTACAAGTACATGACTGAATTTTATGAAGTTTTGTTACAACTATTAGTATACATGTAGCTATATAAAGAACAACTGTCAAATACAAAGGTTTTTGTAGATCATTTTTATATTTGGGATCACATCAAGTCTGTGACAATAAATCATAGTTTCTGGTCTTCTAAATGCTGTTTTTAGTTAATGGCATGAAAGCCTGTACATGAAAGTATAGCAAGCAAAAGTTTATACACTGTCAACATACTGATATTATCCAAACTAACGATATTCAAGAACACCAAAACCTTCCATTTGTTAGAAAGAGATAAAAAGAACGAAACAACCTAGCTCCTAGACAGCAATTATAAAAAACCCAAGATCTTCTCACTGTTTCTATATCTTCCTGAGATACTAAAAATCATAGGTCCATTCTGAAATCAGTAATTAAGGGTAACATTTATTTTTTGCATGATTCTTTATGAATGTTTGCCAGTTACCAGCAAACTGCATTTACTTACAACCAAGTCAGAAATAAGTACAGAGCAGAAAGATGTTTTAGTCTCACAAAACCTAAGTTTGGTTTCTATGATTCCATATTTACTTATTGTTAATCATATATTCTTGCCACCAGTTTCTCTTTCTAGAAGCAGATCCCCTTCAAACAGCTGAGGACTTCTGGTAACAGACCAAATACACCAATCTCAGCTTTCTTAGGTGCCACTTGGACAAGAATTAGTCTACATTCTAAGCTTAAGAAAACTTACCAGTCAATGATATTGATCAATGGGAGTTGCAGAGAAAGAAAATATACTATTAAAATGATGGCTATCCTAGCTAAATGGAAATTCATTTGCCCTGTATAATAAAAACTCTGCATTCCAGGAAATCTGAGTGCCCTTAATGTTGGTAATAATCATGAAGAAAAACTTAACTATTGCTTTTTTTTTTTCCTGATTGCAAAGAAATCAAGAGTAGCACACATTTGTGTCTCAGACTGATTTATATAATGCTTTAAACCACTCCTCAAACAGTATCTCTTCACATTCAGTTTCATGAGCCTAACTAGTCTAGCCAAGTGAGAAATAAGAAGGTTTGACAGTGCAGATGTTCTCAGCAGTTTAGAACATGGTTCTCTTTCCTACTATATATTAACGAATTAATGTTTCAGAACTGTGTTTATAATGGTATATGATATTCTTTCAGAAGAGAATTACTAGTTTACAGGCTTATGCAGAGGTGATGAAGATCATGATACCAGACCAGAGAACATTACCAAGCACCAATGTTCTCACAATAAAGATGGAGGGGCTGATACATTACAAATCTCCTCTACAGATTATTTTATCCAGCAAGATATTTTACTACCTTGACGTGTTCAGGACATTCCAACTCTGCCAATTATAAATGAACAATGTATCTAGGACTTTACCCTTTTTGGTTTCCAGGTAAAAATTGAACGAGTGCTATGAATATTTTAACTTCATTCCTCTTTGTCCCCGCATCCCTTCAAACTTCAAACTCCAGCAGCTTCCTATACAAGAGCAAGAAACTCTCCTATCTTTATTCCCTGTTTCTCCTTATCTTCTGCTATCATACAGACTTAACATGGTACTGGTACACTGCTCAGAAGCCATGCAGTTTGAATACTCACTAATAAGCCACAGTTACATAAAAAAAATTCCTATCTATCTACTTTCTGATAAAAATAATTCAGCTAATGGGAATAATTTCACAAAATAATTCTAAATTTGTTATGGACTTACTTTCCCTTTTGTTTTTCATCTTTGGTGCTATTTTCAAACATCACTTGAGCTGGTGAAAGATACTGTTATGCTTACAAGCTGAAAACCTAACCAGTCTATTTAATAGCCATGCCTACTAGGAAACAGTTATTGCTTCAAATAGTATCATTCATCCTAATATAACGTTTGTTTTCAATTTCTAAAAATATGACTGACTCAGTCCCATGAGCTGAAACATGTTTAACGTCCTGTGATGCGGTACAGCTGCAATTCAGAAAAAGAAAAATTAAGAGGCATAAGGGAGCCATTTCACATTAAAATCACTGTATGGATGTGTTAAAGGTTGGCTTTTGTGATTAATTTGTAGCTGTTTAAATGATGACCCTTTACTGATACTTCAGTGCTTTGGCAAAGGAAGGCAGTGTAATTTCCAGTATTCACAGATCATTTAATTGGAAGCATAGACAGTAAAATACGGACCAAAAATCATTTAGGACGTTTGTGACTCTTATCAGGGGAAAATTTTATTGAATATTACAATTTCAGACTGAATGAAGCTTGCATTTATGAACTGAAAGTTCATAAAACTTCTTGTGATATGGGAAAAATATAAAAATGCTTGATTTTTATTGAATAACTTAGTATGATCAATTAGATTCCAATCCCAAAGAAATTCTGCAGTAGTTATGATAGGGCAATATTTATAGTATTCTCTCCTTTTCCTGTTAGGAAAATAGAACACAGTTGCAGATCTCCCCTCTGTCCAGGAAGGAGCAAAAATGCCTCTTATGAAACTACTGAACATCAGCACTGAAGGGATACATATGACTGAAATAGCAAGACCTTGTGCGAAGAGAAACTAATGGAATGTCAAATTCCGCTTTAGAAGAGATCATAACATCATAGAATTACAGAATACATAGGGTTGCAAAGGAACTTAAGATCGTTTAGAACCAACCCCCCTGCCATGGGCAGGGACACCTTGCACTAAACTATGTCCAGCCTGGCCTTGAACACAGCCAGGGATGGAGCATTCACAACTTCCCTGGGCAGCCCATTCCAGTGCCTCACCACCCCTACAGTAAAGAATTCCTTCGTTATATCCAATCTAAACTTCCCCTGTTTAAGTTTGAACTCATTACCCCTTGTCCTATCACTACAGTCCCTAATGAAGAGTCCCTCCCCAGCATCCTTATAGGCCCCCTTCAAATACTGGAAGGCTGCTAGGAGGTCTCCATGCAACCTTCTTTTCTCCAGGCTGAACAGCCCCCACTTTCTCACCCCATCTTCACATGGGAGGTGCTCCAGCCCCCTGATCATCCTCGTGGCCCTCCTCTGGACTTGTCCAACAGTTCCATGTCCTTTTTATGTTAAGGACACTAGAATTGTGCACAACACTCCAAGTGATGTCTCATGAAAGCAGAGGGGCAGGATCACCTCCTTCGACCTCCTGGTCACGCTCCTTTTGATGCAGCCCAGGGTACGGTTGGCTTTCTGGGCTGCAAGCGCACGCTGCCGGCTCACATGCATTTTCTTATTGACCAACACCCCCAAGTCCTTCTCCGCAGGGCTGCTCTGAATCTGTTCTCTGCCCAGCCTGTAGCTGTCCCTGGGGTTGCTCTGACCCAGGTGTAGGACCTTGCATTTGGTATGGTTAAACTTCATGAGGTTGGCATCAGCCCACCTCACAAGCGTGTCAAGGTCCCTCTGGATGGCATTCCTTCCTCCAGCGTATCAACCAAACCACACAGCTTGGAGTAATCGGCAAACTTTCTGAAAGTGCACTCAATCCCACTGTCCACGTCACCAATAACGGTGCTGAACAAAACCGGTCCCAAAGCTGATTCCTGAGTGACACCACTCGTTACTGGTCTCCAGCCGGACACTGAGCCATTAACCACAACTCTTTGCGTGCGGCCATCCAGCCAGTTCTTTATTGACTGAGAGGTCCATCTATCAACTTGGTGTCTCTCCAATTTAGAGACAAGGATGTTGTGCAGGACAGTGTCGAACGCTTTACACAAGTCCAGGTCAATGACGTCAGCTGCTCTGCCCCTTTCCGTCAGTTCTGTAGCCCCATCATAGAGGGCCACCAAATTGGTCAGGGAGGATTTCCCCTTAGTGAAGCCATGCTGGCTGTCACCAACCACCTTGCTGTTTCTTATGTGCCTTAGCATGCCTTCCAAGGGAATCTGCTCCAAGATTCTGCCAGGCAGAGAGGTGAGACTGACTGGTGTGCAGTTCCCTTTGTCATCCGTTTTCCCCTTCTTGAAAATGGGGATTATATTACTGCTTCAAGAATTCTAGTACTGGCTTAAAAGGGACCTTTGAGAACTGATCTGCAAGTGTACAATGACATTCTTTTACTCTCATTGTGGTTATGGTTGGATAGTAATCAGGTATGGTATACAAATCACTTTTAGGTGTACTGCTTCACTAAAAAACTTTAGCCATTTTCTTCATCTCTATACTACGCATGAAGGCAACCATTTTTGCCACTGAAGTCACACAAAGCTTCTTAAAATGAACAAGGGGAAAAAAATCTGAAAATTTGATGTTTCACTGCAAGTAGATAAAGCTCAGCCTAAAGTTTCCTGTAGTTTTCAGATAGCTGGCAAAAGCATAAGAGACTCACAAATAGAAAGTCAGCCTCAGATATTTCTTCATTTACTGAGCTTTATAAAGGTTTTACTTTCAGTCCACACATCCTCAGAATTCTAGCATTATCATAAATTCTTCAAATATAACAGCTTCAGTTTTAAGCCCTATTTTTTTTTTTTATAATATCTAATAGCAGAAGTGTAATAATGTTCAGGAAGTAAATTTGTTCTTCTAATCCTAAATTCAGTTCTGGAGAGATCAAGCACAAGAAGCTGTCTTAGCAAATTGTATCATGAGCACAAATAAACTCTCAAAATATTAAATATACAGAATCAAGACTCCAAAAATCTTCTGCAACAAATCCCATGTAAAGGGAATAATTGTTTATGAGATAATTTTAAAAGCTGAGTTTTCCATGCAGGAAAAAGGTGTATCACTAGTAATCTCAACAAACAAACAAACAAACAAACAAACAAACAACTTTTTGACACTTCTAACAGGAATATTCCACTACAGGAACTCAAATGCTCTCACTGGCCTTCAAATTGAGGTCTTTCGTGAGCTACAACTTTACACAAATGCAAGACTCCTATATAGGTTCAAAGCAATGCAGGAATGCAATGTGGATGTGCAAATGTAAAGAGCAATTCCACTAGCTGACAGCTCAGAAGTATTAGAAATACTTTACAAGTTTAGTAAATTATTTTAGCAGTGGAGATACCATGTAGAACTATGAAAGTGAAAGATACATAAGTAGTTCATTAGGGTAAAGGAGTAAAGGAAAATAACATCTAAATACATGAGTACTACATCAGAGGCAGTTCCTGAGCACACTTGAAAGTGTGACAACCGTTTACCTGAAGTTATATTTTTGCACTGCAATTACATTTAGGAGGTTTCTGCAGAACTAATTTGAAGGATTTTGTCTGATATCTTTATTCACTCTTACACTCACTCATTCACTCACCACCCTAACGATCCACTACTTACAGAAGGATTCTGTGGATTTTCCCCTCAATGCCATTCTGAGGCCGTTCTGCATGCCAAAAGGCTGCCCTTGCATTCACCTCAACATCAAGTAATCTGGTCCATATCAATAATGATAGAGAAATTGTAAGGCTGAAGAACATACCAAAGAGGATGACAGTGTATAAAGAGGAGGTTAAACATACTACATAATTCAGCTTGTATCAGAGAAGACTCAAGAGAAAGGAAGATATGAAAGAATGGCATAAACTCGTGTTATGTGGAGGAGGTGAAAAGGAAATAAATGACTATTCATCTTTTGCCTGCAACACAAGAAATAGGATCATGAAATGATGAGACAGGAAATTTAGAACAAACAGGAAGTAGTTTTTCCTGTAGTACATCATTAAATCGTGAAACTCATTGATACAAAATACCATGGAGTAAAGGATCCATTAAGGGTTATTAACCAACAAGTTACAGACACAACATCTCCTACAGAAATCTTTTTATTATACTGGAATTTGGATTTCTAAGGAAATAAGATTCTAGACATGTCATGGGAGAGAAGCTTAAAAGCTCTGTCTAAATTTGGTCTCATGGTCCCACACACTTAAAGAAAGCACAGCCATTCCATTCCCCTCATCCACCCCCTGCCTCATCTACCAATCAGATCTTCAAGGCCCCTGCCTTTCTATCAATACTTCTGTGTTTTTTGACGCTTAGGAACTATGAGATTAAAAAGGGAGGGAACTATTTCTGAGACTTGTTTTCCCTTCCTTAAAAGGGACAGAATATCAGAGTACCTCTGCCTGTTTCTTTTCTGAAACCATGAATTGTTGGGTGGAAAAAAACCCCAACAACGAAACCTCTCATTGTTCTGCGTGTAAAATGAAATACAGCAGAAATTATACAATATGACAACTGAAAAGTTCATTGACCCTATTTCATACTGCTTCTTTTCCTTACCTTGGTTTTCCTTCAGAGTTGATTGTTGATTTTATATAGCAATATGTGATATAATCCTGCTTTTCACAGAGGATTTTTATATATATTTACACCTGGCTGTAAATCATTTTTACCACCTATTTCTTCAATAAGATATATAAAGAAAAGACATTAGAAGAAATTGTATTTCTATGAAGTGTTTTATCTGTGTACAACGATTTTCTGTGTTTTTTTTTATTTAATCCAGTTCTCAGTTATCCTCATTTTACTACTTCTCTAAATACAGTCTTACATATTCAGTGTACTGCATTCTCTATTTAGCATCTAACAGTAACTACCCAAAAGATATCTACTCTGTGCGATTGTTGAGTTTCAGTGTACATTTTACACTCTTTGTACTGTACAATGCATTCACAAAGCATTCTTGTCATTATGCATTTCACTAAAGAAAGACCTATTTTAATTTACTGAAATAAAATTTAGTGAAATAGTTTAGAAAAATGCATTTTGAGGTTATTTTTAAAAACACATCTTACTGTAACTTGTTACCTTAAATTAAAGACAGATCTATGCATGAACAGCTGTAGTAAATACAGAAAATGATACTTGTGAGTAATTTATGAGAGGAAGTACATGGTGATCCTATCATCAATAAACAGAATTGAAATTACAGCAAAGCAAACAAGTCAATGAGCAGACATTACACTGCTTGCTGCTACCGCCTTGCTTTCTTTGCATTTCAACCTGTTTTGCATTCTCAGAGTGGGATGTTTTGAGGAGTTTTGTAGTTTTGCGTATTTCTGTGCTTTAATTACATTTTCATGTAGAATATGTAGAAGAGCTATTACCCTATCTGTGTTGGAAGTAGAAAGGTGAACTGATGCTACCTGAAAATGAATTAAAGGTGGGAAGAAATGTGTTCTGCAGAGCTGGGTAACAGGATGACCTTGAAAGTACCTGCTGCAGTGAGGTGTTTCCCAGTTTCAGAGTTGTTCTGGACCCCTCCCTGACTCTAGGTGTTTTTATACCTATTGTGGTCAACAGCTGGTTTCTTTTCTTAACACCAGCTGCCTTCATGATCTCTTTCTGAAGTCAGAACACTACCATATGCCATTTGTTATACTTGGGCTTTAGACTGATAGAACAGTGATGAGGTTGCAGACTGTCATCTGGACACAATATTCCGTTTGTTAAGTACAAAGCTAAAAAGACATAGTACCAGGTCTCCACAGGTCATGTTAGGTTTGTGTTTTTTTTCAGTACGAGTCATAGTTCAAATGTTCTGTGTCCTGTTCACAAGTATCTATCTACAAAACTTTTATTTATTCTTATTTATTTATTTACTTACTTACTTATTATTTCTCTCCTCCTTTGGAAACGCAGAAATAAGCATAAATTAGTCCTCAAGCTTGAAGCTGACAGGACTTTTGTATAGCAAACCCGCTTTTTTCATGTCCATCTCAAGATGTCTCTTTTTTTTTTTTTTTTTTTTTTTTTTTCTTTCCACAGACAACTAATGTTATCTACAGGATACATTCAGAAGATAAAACAAATGTTATCTTCCAACTTCAGATATGGTTCAAACTGAAGTGGCTGCAATATGCTAATAATGCAGTGAGATTTTACACAGCAGAAAACAGAGCATAAAAACCTGAGGCTCCGCTGATGAGTTCATACCAAAGTTCTTGCTAGCCCTCTGTTTTCTTAGACCAAGTGGTGAAAAGAATAAACAGCCCTTTCAATTTGTCTGACAATACTCCACTGACAGCTGAAGAGCTTGGGTACTGGCGCTCCTTCTGATATTTCTTTTCTTTAATCTCAGCAGTCATTACAGCAGTGTGAATTCTCCATAATGGTGTAGAAAGTCAGACTATGATAGATTAATGCCAGTAAGCATTTCACCTTGCTTAATCACATCATGAAAATCATGGGGGCTTTGATGCAGAAATTTCAAAGTAGCTGTAAAATGCGCTTGGATAGCCTCATAATAATTTTTAAACAACTGAAAAATGTTTTTAAAATTCAGGTGACAAAAGAAAAAAAATAAAAAAACCCAACAAAAAAAAAGGCACTGCAATACAGGATTCACTTGGGACAACACTCACTGATAAAATCTGATAAGTGATGAGACCCTGAAGTAAGTTTATAAAAGTAGGAAAAACAAAGATTAATATTATGGGCAGAATACTTGTCAGAAAGCCTCCACAAAAAGATAACAGGACTATGAACACCTGGCGGTGTTCAAGACCAGCCTGGACAGAGCCTTGGGTAGCATGGTTTAGTAAGAGGTGTCCCTGCCCATGGCGGGGGGTTGGAACTAGATGATCTTAAGGTCCTTTCCAACCCTAACTATTCTATAATTCTATTTTTAAAGCTGCATTTTAGTTCTACAGACACAGGGAGATGATTTAAAAAAACTTTCATGCTGATTACTTTAGATAAAAATACAGCCTGTCCGAAGTTAGCCAACACACTGGATAGCCAAGTTGATGTAATGTGTTCCAGTATACAGTGTGTCCACCGATATTCTGGAATTTACTGTAGGTACAGCTGGTAAATCTCAGAGATACCCGTTTCCAGAATTTGGCTATTGGGTTATAAAAACATTTTCATATTTCCTGCAGATGGCTGGATTCTTTTCTTCACTCATAATTTTAATTCAGAATTCATTATGGACAGCTGCTGGCTCTGATGGAACCTAATTGCTCTTTTACTAGACTCAGCTGCAGGCAGTCAGATTTCCTTTTCCTTTGTAGAGTATATTATATACAAACATGGGCGGGGAGAAAAATAACCAATTAACTAAATACATATGGATAAAATGACTCAGTAAGAGTGCTGATCAAATAATGTATCAAACTACAGCTTAGGTCAAAGGAAATTACAGGCCTTGTAGGACATGATAATATACATATGGAAATAATTATCAGCACCAACATATTTGTAATTTGAGATAACACACGGAAAAGGAATGGTTTCTGTTAAAGAAAAATAAAATCTTACAGAAAATTTTTACATTTTAATAAGGGGCAGGTTATTTCACTGACTGAAAAGCCATCAGTCTCCAGCAGACCTGCTCAACTGAAACCATTTTCTGCCAGAATCCAAGTCAGGCCTCAATACATCCACTGGAAAACTTAGCAAGAAAATCTGCCATAATTATGGAACTGGTTTTGCTCCCCTGCCTCTTACTAAAAAGTTAAGAAAACTGTGGAGTAGTTATTGTTACTAAGGCTACAGAAAAAGGGTATGTCACAAGAAGAGATAGCCAGCCAAAAGACTAGGGATGTGAGGATTCCCTTCCAGTTCTCTCTACACGGTAAGTACTAAAGCAGTTTGGGATATTTTGCTATCCTAGTTTGCTATGATGGATAAAGACAAGTGAAAGTTGTAGACATGTAAAACAACAAACAGAGTTAAAAATGTTTTTTGCCTTTTTTTCTTCTTCTCTTTACCTAAAGACATTTAGTGAAATGAGCAGACATGTTTAAAGCAGTAAATAGGTAGCTTCTTACATAATGTGTGACACTACTTGTCAGAGAATAATACTTAGACAAGGAAAAAAGTCAAAGATAATACTGTTTTTGTTCTTTAAAATGTGTACATATATGTACAATCATGAATATGAACAATGAGACATCCACCGGTTTCTCTAGGCAGGTAAAGAAATAACCAGGGAAAAGAATTTAAATCCTCATGAAGTAGGGCTATACTAGTCACTAACTGCTTGCTGCTTGCAAGGAAACTTTACTGAAATAATTGTTGACATTGGAGTTCCACAGTTTCCCCTAAAAGTTTTGACATTTGCCATTGTCAGAGTCAGGCCCTTTAGAGATTTCTGACTTCTACCAGAAACAAAATCTTGCCTTATGCAGTCATACCATCTTTTTAGTATTTCAAAAGATAATCCTGCCCTAAATTAAAGCAGTGGGGGTATAATCCCCTAAACCACAGGCTAAGCGCCAGCCAAAGATGGCTTTATACACACTGGACTGGTTTAATCAAAAAGACCACAAGTAGGTATTTTCCATTATTTGAACCTGCATGAAGAAATAGAATCATAGAATCATACTTGTTTTTTGTATGCCTTGAATTTTTAATAGCGGTTCCAGTGATACCTTTTTATGCTTACAAAAAACCAGAAGCATATAGTGTACATACAGCAGCTTCAGTTCAGGTTTCAGGAAAGGCTTTTCACTGTGCAGAACTGGTTTAGACAAAACTTGAAAGTGGATCAGCATCAGTTTGCTGGCATCTGAAATCTCATGGAGGATTTTCTAGACAATGTAGCACAGTATTTTCCTATTCAAACTAAAAATATCAAGGTACCCCAGCCAACCTTTAAGGACCCTGCACACTGTCACAATGATTATTGTATAGTAATCCTTGTCATGTTCATAATTCCAGGTTTTTCTATGTGAGCACCTAAATTTAAATAAACAAGTTAAGCTAATAGGAGCCAAACTGCCCTTCATTTAAAGAGTGAGCAGTTGAGGAAGATAACTGGCATCTTTGCAATCAAGATAATCCTAACTAAAGACACTCAAATTTGAAACAGAAAAAAAATCCAGCATTACACATTCATTATTGGCTCTATCAGCACACTGACGGAGACTCTGTTTTTGCCTATATGATTAGCATACATATATAATTAGCATAGCAGAGTAATTAGCTGAAAACTCTTGTACATTGAGTATAAAACATCCAGGGTTTTCAACTATGAAGCTTTAGGAACATAAATTATCAGAACCTGGAGAGTTTTTATGGTGATATGAAGGCGAATCCTAACTTGATGACCACCTCAATCATTGTGCTGATGGAACATCGGTATTTTGTTTCTGCCAGATAGCATTTATCAACCTTCCTTCTAGACTCTTTCTCACTTTCCAATAGACTCTGTAATTCCAATAACTAAATGAAGACAGAACAACCATCTAAAAATTTCAAAATTAAGAGAATCCATTTCCAGTTCCTCAGAGATCAAGGTCCCAAGACATCAAACTCTGTAAGTCTTGGTGCACTTTGTATAAGGTACATGTAGAAATTAAGTCACTCCCAAGAGGAAAGGTAGAAATGAAACGACACCCAGTCAGACTATCAGTTACTTAGAGAATACAACGAAAATTGTATTTTGCTAATTAGACATGTACTCATTGCTGTATTTTTACATTGCGAGGAACTCAATGTCCTAAGCAGGGTCACCATCTATGCATTGTTTTAAGAATAGAATTCTTCTGTTGCTTGTTATTGTGAACAAAGACTTTAGGAAAGTAGTTGGCTTAGTGAGGTATATGGTGACCTGCAACTAACAGCTGGAGAGGAAATAGTGTTACAGTGGTTTTTACATAGATTATACCCAGCATAGTCTAATATACAGTAGCAACCCTTTAGAATATTTGTGATATTAAAATATTTGTCATACTAAAATGCCTTTACTATGTTTTCCTCTCCAGAGCCATCAGCTGTTCAGGGAAGTTACGAAAGATCCTGAGTTGCTCTCAGGGAAGAGAAATGGAAGGGATGAGGAAGCTTTTAGTATTTTTCAATCTTATTTGAGAGATTTCTGAAAATGTACTGGGGGTTTTTTCCTCACCCCGCACCGTGAAAAAGGATAGGCAGTCATCTGCAACCTACTCACTGCAAAGATTAGAAAATGAACACTTGTGAGGCCTGTGGTAAAAGCATTAGGGAGGTTGAAATGATACAGAGATGAATTAAACAATCCACTGGAAAATAATTGCTTCATATATATATATATATTTTAATTTTACTTTTCATTCTGAAATGACCAAAAATTAGGTAAGTATTCTACTTTAAGAAATACAAGATCGCATTATGGTGGTTTTTTTTTTCTACTGTATTAAATGGTTATGTTACTATACTCAGAGATGTATTTACCTAAAACAGTCACATTTTTACAAACATACAAGTTTTTTATGTCTGCAATAGCAACATTAATGGTACCTGACAAAACTTCACAAAGTGTCTTAAAGATATGCCTTTTGGAGCCGGTATTAAAAAGAAAGATCCAAACATATGGGATTGTAGTTACATGTTAAGCTTTTATGCAGCGTTACTCAACCAACTACTGAAGTTTCTGTGATGTTTTGAAAACATATAGAGGTAAAGCTCCAAACACCCTCCAGCGCTATTTTATTGTGATCTGATTAGCACCTGTTCGCCTGCACTAATCCAACTTCAAACAAAAACGTGTGCTTTCCTCACTATCATTAGACCACACATTACAGTCTCAGGCATGCATAATCCTGGAGTTTAAGCCTGCAGTTTTGCACTAAAGAAACCCTTTTTTTCTAGATCAGCTCTGCAAACTAGGGCAAATCGTGTGGAGAGAACAGCTGGATTCAAATATTACTCCTGTGCAAAGGGACTGAAAGGATACAGTCTTAAAATGTGAGATTCTGTAAATGGCAAATCATCTACCTGCATCATGGATTTTAACCACCACAAAAAAAGTCATCACGCAAGTTGTTCTAAGTAAGTCAAAATTTGAGTACACAGGGTGAAAAGTATCTACAAAAATGACGGCAATGCTAATTTTCTTTTGTGTTATTACGGTTTTTTGCATGCAACTTTACCTTATATTTAGCTTCTTTCCTCTACTGAAAATAACAATAGTGCTGTTGCTGGAAGAATGTAACTAAAGAAACGATCATGGAACATGGCAGTTTATAACAAATACATTTCTAAACTTAACTTTACCTCGATTTGCTGACCTATCTTTTCAGGTGGATATAGAGAGTAAACTATGGCGATTTTTCCTTGAAAAAAAAAAAATGTGCAAAAGCATTATACATTTATGTTATTACCACTGCACCTTTTTCATGCAGGTAGTCCTACCAGAATTTCTGATTACATAAATTAAAAAAATCTGCATTTAGATTAGGCTTTGATGTTACATTTAGTGCTTTACAATCCTTTCAGCGATTATCTGTTTTCTCCTTAAAAATAAAATAGCTTTATCTGTATTTTAATTACTTTTTCAGCTTAAAAATCTGCCAACTTTTCTGCAGAGGTAAGAGCTTTGGCTGATAGAATGTACATATGAAATGCTCCGAATGTTTTTGACTTCTGTATTGATTCAGATTCAATATGCAAAGGCAAGCAAACCGTTAATTAGCAAAAGTAGGTGTGCAAATAACATGCAAAGATGTCTGCTGCATGGACATTAGTAACAAATAATTACTAATATGATCGTAAATTCTGATCATATAATTCTGTATTTTTCTTTGTTTTCATCACACAGAACTTCTTTTCAAGACTTTCACTGGCATTTGTTTAACATGGGTTTATCAGAACATACCTTACGAAGTCTAGTAATATTGAATGGTAATATGGTAATACTTATATTACAATCACAGTAATTTCACCAGTTAAGACTGTTTTATTTTTTTTGTTGTTTTTTTTTTCCCCAGTCACTGTTTTGTGAACAGAATGCATTCAAATATTTATAGGGTTTTTTGAGTTTTACAGTTGTCACTGTTTTTTACCTCAGAATTTTTCTAAGCACACTGGAAGTTATTAAATAAATTCTGCATATGCTCAACAACCATTTCCTAGGAACAGGATACTGAACTAGCTTATCAGCTACTGAGATTTGATACAAACTGGTCTGGGGCCACAATTCTCTACAAGATATATAGCCATATCCCAAAACCACCAAGAAAACTGGAAAAACCTCATATGCTCTCAACATGGAGTGGAGTGCAAGACAACTGTCAATATTAAGGCAGATCTGGAGAATGCAGTAAGGAAAAGGTTGGGCTAAACCTTTCACTTAAAATACCTGCTTATAAATACAGAGTAAATAGTAAAAAACTGTCTAAGGATCAAAATGCAGACAGCTGGCTCTTTCATTTGGTCCTCATCTATTCAGGCTCCTGCTGCATTTCCTGGGTGCTGACCTGAATCAAAAGTGAAAAAAGGCTCAGCTTTTGAGTAGTAAGAAACTCTGTGCTAAATTCTCAGGAATACTACAGATAAATAGCACCTCCCTGTACTTAGTTGTTTGCTAGATTTCATATTCCTTATTTTTTATGGCTTAAAAGCTTTGCAGAAAAATGCTTCAATGGCTTCTTTGTGCCTACTCTTTCTTACCAATTTTTTTTAAAGTAAGCCCCCTTATATTTATACTTCTATAATATGTCTTTATGATAATTTCCTGAGTTCTGACAGTTTTTTAGGTACTTTAAGAAACACAGAAGAAGGTATAAGTGTTGTTTCAGTTGTTTTACAATCCCCACTATAAATCCCATGTCCTGCTGAGGAGTAAACTCATTATTCCTTCAGTGGGGTATCTTGGAAAAGAACTGCCTACCATTGGTAAAGGATACAAGACATGGTCTTGTATTATATTATTTTGCTCTAGCAAAGAAAGTTTGAAATATATTTATTATCTGGGTGATAGTAGTACATGAGCTTTAATGAAAAGGGACTTAGGGAGTCCTGAACACAAAATGGGAGTCAGTGACAGATAAGATATAGAACAAGGAAAAGTGGACTTTTTAAAAAGGCTGCAGTGGCAGACTACGAGCCAGCAAAGGAAGAAATGAAGAGCAAGAAGTTTATCAAGAACAGATAAAATATCTCAGTGGAATAGGGTGAGTACCAGAAGGAAGTGAAAGGTGATGTATGACAAAAATTGGCAGAAGAATGCTACCGTTAGAACAACAATCTGTCTTCAGAGAAAATACTTAACCATGTAGGAACTTATTTCATATTGAAATTGTTCAGCAAGATGGTAAAAACCAGTGAGATGAATTTGAAAAACAGCAGAATCAAAGGACAGAAACAGAATATAATGACAGTAATTCTCTAATCCAGACACTGAAGAGAAAAAAAAATTAAAAAAAAAGAAAAAAGAAAAAAGAAATGACTGAAGATTAGAAGAATGGAGACATTCACAGAGTGAACAACAGAGAGGAGAGGAAAGAAAAATCTGAAAGCAAGTAACATGCAAAACTTGCTCAATTTTTCTGTTTCAACATAAAATGGAAATTTTTCTGAGCTTGAAATAAAATGTGCAGGCGTGTCCAGTACTTCAGTTTCAAACTAGAGTATTAAGGTTTTTCACGTTGCGGAATGAGATATGTTATCTTTTAGCTTAACAAAATTGTGCTGGTGCTCTGTCACTCTTGTTTGGATTTTCTTTTACCAATTTAATAATGTCAAATTCAAAATGATAGGGCAACACAAGTCTCAAAATACAGTGTTGCTACGATATATCTGAAAACATGGCACTCACACAAACTTTACTGCTATAAGAAAGACTTCAGTAACTTATTCTTGTTGGTCTACCAATTAGATAGTCAGCACATTAACACTTATGAGTTAATGAGTACATTCATAAACTTTTGGCTGTCCACAGCCCTTGCTCCTACATGCATAGCCACAAAAAAAACAAAAAAACCCAATAAACAAAACAAACACACACCCCCCCAAACCCAAAACAAGTAACAACAACAAAACAACCCAAAAGCCCAGAGACATAAATCCGTAAATTTTCAAGAAATTTGATTTCATTAATTCTGCTCATGGACAAATTGTTGGGATTGGGACTCAAAAAGCTTATTAAAATAATAGGTGGGAGTCTACATTTTAATGGATAGCTTGTGTGAAATGCCTAAAATTTTAAAGTCCCAAGAAGCTATACATAAGGTGAAAAGCTTCAACAAATTTGTGACTAGAATACGCATGCTGTAGAATATTGACAAATATATATGAAATTAAAAAAAAAGCCCTTCAACAGGCATCAAATCTTACTGCCTCACCTGATCACCACTTTCACAGAAATATGCATCCATAAGAGCAAGGAAGGAAGAAATAATGACCTTGCATTTCATCAATAAAAAGAGGAAATAATGACCTTGCATTTCATCAATATTGCTAAGTGATAACAGGTTTTGTATTTTATTTCATTTGTTTCAATACCTTGCTGTATGACTTAACAACTAATTTAATTCATCTTTTTTTTGCTTTGAGAGAATTTAGGTCGTTCTTGTAATTTAACAGTCTTCCCAGAGTGGGAAGATTCATTTCCTTTATTAATTTGGGTTTTGATTTATAGCATAACATATTCACTTTGCAGTTATACTCTATACAGAGTCAGATGATGAAACTCGAGCTGAGGTGATCTATAAGTCTAGGCAATATTCAAAATGTTTTAAAATCCTGTAAATAAAGGTACAGAAAGATCTGTCTCCGTTCAGGCAATACTCAGCAAACTGTGTAAACAGATTATTATTCGTATTTATTCCCCATTCCTAACCCTGGTATTTCAATAAACATTAAATGTCTATATTCCATGTCCTCTGACCTTTTCTAAGCAGTGTGTGCCTTTTAACACTGAAGTAATTCTTTTGTTTTCATGTTGACTTTTTTTCCAGTCTTACTTACAAGAGCCTCTTTTAATCACTTTAAAAATATTCAAAAAAAACCATGGCTGGCTTACCAATACATAAGAAGCCAGAACTGAGGGGGTATAATCCTTGTAATTCTTGTTGCTCAGTTTCTGGATGGCAAAAGCAAAGCTATTTTTCAAATACACTAAGCATTTGTAGCTCCAGTGAACAGTGAATAGTTAGTAGCTCTCAGCTTTACTAACTGAAGGTCTCCCAAAATGAAGCTCACAAAAATCACTGATCTTAGGCATTAGGCTTGAAAGGGGCAGAAGAGTAAGCTATGCAAGCTATAACAACACAGCCCTGGAATAAGAGGATCCATCGTAAATCTTATTTCAATCAGAACTGGCACATGCATTCTGACAATGCTATATGCGGGATTTTAAGATTGTCTCGTCAAAGATTTCTAAAGAATGGCCATCTCTTCATTCTCCCTACTCCCAGAACTTTACGGGGAGCATGTTTTTTTCTTAATAGTTTATTAATTCATACCTTTTAGTGCCTGAACAGGTTTGCTACCTTGACTGCTCCCCAGGTATATCCTTTGCAGTTCCAGCTCCTCAGAGTTCTGAGGGTTTAAACTTGAAAACAGAGTAAGGTTTCTACCTATTGTAAAAAGTTGTCATTATCTTCCTTAAGTTTCATGTTCTTTACTTTCATACACAATATAAGTAATAATTTCAAAAGATGTTTTATTGCTCAAAACACACTTTCTTCAACATTGTTTTTAAAGCAAAACTTTTTTAATGCCACCTTCTGAATGCCATAACTATAATTGTATTGTCCCTGCAGACGTTCTCCCTGCAGACCTTCACATGTTCTAAAATTAATTCCTCTTGCACAGACCAAATGAAATAATTCTGGCCCATCCAAGTTGGCAGTGCTGTTCTCAGGTTGTGAATTTACAATGCAATCATCTTTTTCTTTGACAGAAGTCTCTTTGAAAGAAGAGTTTTTATCTGCAATAGAAAACAGTAATACTGACATAAGATGCTTTGAAAGGAATTCTGAGCTTACCTGCAGTGTACAACCATAGGTCCAGCATCAGGTGGGTTGCAGGTCTTCACTCGTCGCAGGAAAGCTAAGAATGGTGTTGGGTGTTCTGGAACACCATGATCAGGCCAGGCAGTGAACTGGAATTGCCTCACTTCTCTTTTCTCACTTGAACCATTCTATGGTATTAAAAAAATTAATGACAAAACTGCCACTTGATGTGATATTGGCATTTTTCAATAAAACAACTGCAGAAGCATATATACCATCAAAGTGTACTTAAACCACATTTGGAGCCAGAGAAAAAGAGAACTCAGACTATGGAGGGAAATGTTTCTTATATTCTCAATTGCAGGATTCAAACAATGTAAGAACTTTTAACTGTACTGCACAGTAAAGCCTCACAACAAATACCAGAGCTTTAGTTATTCTTTTCAATGAGCTAAATATTTTTTTGTGGGAAGGACAAAAGTTGCCAACATTCATATTTTACACTTTATTGTAAGTATATATAAGTACATATACCTTGTAAAGTGCGAATGTACGAACACAGTATGTTGCCAATTCAACGGTGTCTAAAAGGGTCACTTGAATTAGTCCATACGTTTCTGTGCCTCTGCTTGGCCAGTATTGATCACACTTCACCTGAAGTGAAAAATATGTAATTATTTAATACATTAAAAAATGGCATTTATTACATATGTGAGCATATATCACTGTAGGTTTTTAAAAGGAGTTAGAATGTCCAACAATAGCCAAGGTTCTGACATAAGAAATTTATTTTATTATCCACAAGAATTATTCTTTTGGTAGTAGCTCTAACAGTATTTTGTTCTATAATGGGCATTTGTAAATTCAGTGGGGCAGATGACTGAGAAATACTAATAAGTATAGATACACTAAATTAAAAAAGAATCTATAGTAACTAAAAATATGACCTAATAACTGAAAATATTCACTTTCAGAGACTAATAGGTCAGTGACTGAGACACTCAGCCTCTATTTCATTTATAATAATAAATTTTAATTAATTAGCCTTGTATATTATACAGAAGCATATTCTGAGCACAGAAATAATGCATTGCATTTATTTATTTATTTAATATTAATAAGACTCATACCAAATTCAGTGAGAATACACAAACTTTAAGAAAAACAAAAGCATCATATTGCAAAGTATTTTCTGATAAGAATGTGAATTATCATGCTAATACAGAGAAAAACTGAAGATTCCCCCAAAATGGAAAATTAAGATATGAATCTTTGAAACTTCTGCGTTTCTAACTCTGCACCGTACTTATTGAAAAAGACTCAGTATGCTTTCAAACTCCCAGTCCTGAATAGTTTTTGTTTGCAGATGGTTTAAATTAGAGACTCGCAGGTCACAGATCACGAATAGTTCATAAATCACAGTCTGAGAACAAACAATCTGGATAAAGAGGAGAAAAAAAAAATCTAACCACTGAAACAGGTGATGAACATTCAATGGTGGCAAAAACCTCTGAAACAATTTTTACAGGAATTGACAGCTTAATTTATAGATAAAGAATTGGAACAAAGAAACTAAAAGTATTTATTGATACTACAGTCTTAAAAATGGGATAAATAGTGTATAAAGTCATCTTATTAGGGGAATTAGGGAATTATTTCCTTGTGCTATTTACTGAAATACTGAATGCATAAGTATTCCAATTACTTCATGAATAACAGTGATTCATTTGCAAGATCCCTAATTCTAAAACATACCATTGTGGTCTTCTGCAAATTGGACAGAAAAGTATATTTTAAGTTGAGTTATTCCAATATAAATATTATAGATACTAATACAAATATAAAGGTAATTTCACTTTATCATTAGTATAGACACAGTGTAATTTGTTAGCCATATTTTAGACACAAAATTTGTGGATTATTATTACTTAAGCTCGACTAAACTTGCTTGGTTTGAAGGATTTAAAAAAATTAATAAAAATGGTAGAATACTTTATGTAATTTTAATAAAATAAATACAAGTAATAAATGTCTGATTATGCCTTTGAATGCCTAAGCATGAAGTTCTCCACTCTACCCTGCAGTTCCGATGTATAGATTGTATTATTGTAGAAGCAGTTCCAGCTTCCAAAGAGCATGCCTGAAAAATTTCACCAAAAGCTTTTTACCAGAATGACTTTATAAAATCAACTTCCAAATGTAATTTGGTGACAGAGCCGAAAGAGGGTAGATTTAGATTAGACAATAGGAAAACAATTCCTAATTATTATCAGGTTGCCCAGAGAAGCTGTGCCTGCCCCATCCCTGGAAGTATTCAAGGCCAGGTTGGCTGAGGCTTTGAGTAACCTTGTCTAATGAAAGGTGTCACTGCCCATGGCAGGGCACTGGAACTGAATGAGCTTTAAGATCCCTTCCAGCATAAACCACTCTATGATTCTACAACAGAGAGAAATAAATGTTCAACATAAAAAAATAAATGGAAATTGAGAACATAGTAGGGCACCAGCATTTTTGCAAACAACAGAAAATAATTGTTTCATTTTTATTTTGTATAAAAACCTAAAGTTAAGCATAACTGAGGTTTAGAAGCCTGTAGAGAATTCCTCCTTTTCAGTTAGGCTGCGACAAAATAAACGTGCTGCTACTCTACGTGCAGATTTTAGGGTTTTGTTTGGTTGGTTGGTTTTGGTTTGATTTTTTTTTTTCCATTTCATTGCATTTCATTGTTGTTTTATATATTAGTTTATGTAAGAAACTACAACTATTTTACAATTATAAAATACTTTCTGTTGGAACTAAGTTATGCAGAGGCCTGCTACTGGAAGAAGATGCTTCTTAAAAATAAATACAATTTTAGACCAGTATATACATTACTTGAAAGCGTAAACTGATGAAAGTAAGAATGAAATTTTTAGAAAGAAAGTATGATTTCTGATTGATGTTTGAACTTCTGAAACAGCACATTAACCACAAGTTGATGGAACTACATCTTTTATTCTTTTGCTTTTTGATTTTCCTGAGAACAACAGGTCTTATTCAGAGATGTGACCTTACCCGCCTCCCACCTCTTTTGCTCTGTGATCGTAAACCTTACATTCCCAATACTCCTAACAATTTAGAATCCAATTCATCTTTGTGAGAGATCAGAACAATGTTTTCTACTGGACTTCACTCGCAGCAGAGGATCAAATAATGTAAGTTAATTATGAAGGCACTATTTTTGAAATAGAGTTCTCTTTAAATCTTTTATCCTATGTTAAGATCATACACTTCAGCACTTAAAATTTGTTTTTCAGGGGTTATACACTAATATATTTTTCAGAAGAAAATTCTCAAACCCCTTGAGTCACCCGAATTTCACACTAAACATCAGCAAGATGATTTTTAAATTAGTTGCCAGATTGCTTTTTGTCCTTTAGTTCTTTAAGTCTGTGTTCGATTTCCCTGTCATATGGGCAATTTATTCCTTACTTCTGTACATTGTTTGTAAAACAGACAACTTTAAACATGGCCATTATAACATGCATCCTCCTTCAGAAATACAATTATGAGGTTTATTTATTTTTAGAGTTAGTTTGTAACATAGCTTTGGTGAATTTCACAGTCCTCATCCTACTCTTATCCAAGCAGCTCCCAGTGCCAAGGGTTGATTTTCTCTTCTGATTATGGTCATTTGCACTCAGCGATAGCCATTCTGTGCCATGAACTGTACATGGTTACAGAGAACAGCTTTCACCAATAACTCTCTAATGTTCTCTTACTTGTCACTAAAGATGGCAGGATGAATGGAACAGACATGTGAGTACAAGAAAACCCCACCCCTCACTGGTGATTTCAAAAAGTGTTTTTAAAAGAGAAAGTCAATTATGACTAATGGGAAGTATAACTTTTAGTACTACTTTCACTGTCTCATGATCATAGGTTGTACATGCCAAAACCACTACATCTGAGATCAGAGTAGCTTTCAAAAGACTACCAAATTTAATAGCAAATCTTTTAAGTACCACAGCAGTAGACAGTTAGAAGATGTAACTAATGACAGGCACATTCCCTTAACCTGCCCCTTAAACACACCCATTTTCTTTCTTTACATTTCTTCCAGACCATGAGAATCCTTGCTCTTCATGGAAGTACAAGCATTCACTGAAAGCAAAGCTGTAAGAAAATGTAAGTAAGTTCTTTCTTTTCCATTAAAAACGAGAAGCTTGAAACTATTTCAGACTCGAGAAGTTTAAGTAGATACAGAGTTCCTAAGAACATTAGTGGATATTCACACTTCAATAAGTCACAGCCACTACAGAAGGCACTGCCATGCATCAAAAAAGCTGAAGGAAGGATATTTCCATATGAACATATGAATACAAAGATGTCTGACATTCAAGGTTAGAGAAATAATTTTCCATTATAAAGTTCCATCATTCAGTCTGAAAAGCTCCTTCAGGTGATTCTCACATGAGCCAGCTCTTACAGGCCATCTGAGATTGTAAGGACAAAACAAAGATCATGAAAGATAAAACCACCTAGTCATAGGCAGATTCATCTAGTAAATTTCTTGCTGCATGAACAGGATATGAATTATGCTGAATCTGGAATTTGAAATAGCAGCAGTATGTTACAAAAATTGTGCTCTGGTTTTCTTAATAATAATGGTCTTGTGCAGACAAAACTTTCCAATGACAATTTCAGATTGTCTTCCTTCAAAAATAAAGTATCTCAACAATGACAATGAATGATAATAATAATTATGGAACAAAAGAGTGACAGTTGTTGGTGATTAAAACTGCCTCAAACCCTATCAGGCTAGCTTAGTGAATAAGACATTCCAGCTGATGTTCTATCTCCAAGCAGTTATTACTCTGAAACCATTTTCTTTTTTGCAACAATGCCTTAACACCTAAAGGTTAGGCTGATTGGACTATAAAGACTGTAGGCACTGACAGTAGTATATGAGATTGTAACACAAAGATTAGAAAGAAATAAATCAAAATACATAAACATATTTTTTAGGCATTATCTAAAGATTTGCTCAAGTGTCACTCATTCACTTGAAATGACAGATTGAAAATAGAAACTCGTATTCAGAAATACGGCTGAAAATAGAACAGTTTAGAGTTTCTGATTTTGCTTTTAGAGAGACACAGAATTTAATAGAATCCTAAATTCTGAAAGAACTGATCACCCAGCCACAGGTAGACAGATCCTTCTAAGACTCACCAAGTATATTCGCAAAACAATTAATTACTTCTGGAAATCTTTGTTCTTTGAATCCACTTTTTACTACAAAAAAAAAAAAGAACATTTGCATGCACTTGTTTCTAATAAAGATTTACAGTAGATACATACCTGCGAGTACATAAACACAAAGACATTCAAATTCAGTCTGGAGAAAGGAGGCTTAGGGAAACCATATCGCTCACTAAAACTACCCGAAAGGAGGTTGTAGTGAGGTGGGTATCGGTCTCTTTTCTCAGGTAACAAGAGACAAGAAGAGGAAACAGCCTCAAGGTGCACTAAGGGAGGTTTAGATTGGATATTAGGAAAATTGTTTTTCACTGAAAGGGTTGTCAAGTACTGGGACAGGCTGCCCAGGGAAGTGACTGAGTCACCATCCCTGGAAGTACTTAAAAGATGTGTAGATGTGACACTTAGGGACATGGTTTAGCAGTGGACTTGGTAGTGTTAGGTTAATGGCTGAACTCAATGATCTTACGGGAGTTTTCTATCTAAACAATTCTGTCTAAGGTCTTAATTACAGTAGTCTTGAAAAAGAAGTTTAATAGGATTTGGAGACAACATAAATGAACTTTAGGCTGATCAATTCATAACAAACTTTAGTTCTCTAGAAGTCTGCAAATCAACCATCATTGCAAACTTACTTTTTGAAAATTCTGAGATATGATTAATACACTAACAGTAAATATTAAAGATAATTTGTAAGGAAAAAGATAAGCCTCAAACTTTTTCCACTCTGATCCTTATAACAGAATGTGGTATGGTTATTAAAACAGAATGAAATAGATAACTGAAAGGTATCTTGGGCATATTTACTCTATCTTGTTTTTCATCTTCATCTATACATTTCAAGAACAGTAAAAAACTATACTGCTAGCATCATTACAAGATGCCCTTTTTGAGCTCCTCCTTAACAAGGAAGGCAGGGTCTTAGTGAAATAATTTTTAACAATAAGCCTGTCAAAGAGATAAGTACATCAAGGTTTTCTAGAAAGATCTTAAAAAGGTTTATATGAATGGAACCAAGAGGAAAATAGAATGGGCTGACTTTTTTTTTCTTCATCCTCTTCCTGTACTCAAGGTTGATCAATATGTGCAGCCTGAATAATCCTTTCACAGAACATGGTATTGCATTACAGTATGAAGAAGATATTGGACAATTCACCTTACTATTCAAGTGCTCTAACAAAACTTTTGAATTTTCCATACAAGAGAGCTATCTCTTTTAGCTGATATGAATATTATGCAAGAAACCAGTGAAATAAAATAATCACATAAGTGAAATATCAGAGCAACAAAATTCTATTATTCTCATGCTTTTGGTTCACCTGAAAGCCAGAAGTAAATGGATGAAACAGCACAAAAATTAGAAATGGTACATTGGAGAACATTTTTAGACATTAAGAGGTTTGCGTTTGGAGTTTGATTTCTGAGTGATACTTTGAGTCATGGTGAGTTTTCCATTCCTAGTTTAATACACAGATAAAATTCCTAATCTCATAAATGTAATTCTTATAATTCCTGTGATATTAAGCAGAAAGACCACCTAGAAAAGTAACCCATTACCAACATGTGCTTTTCATTAGCCAGATTAATTCTTTAACTTTCTTAAAAAATTAGAAAACCTTTGTACATGATTGAAAAAGTAAATCATAATATTCTCTTTCAGAGACACCTGTCTGAAGAACTTAGATTTTCCAGATTTATTTCTCATTATAAAGGAGAACTGTGCCTTAGAGGTTGTCTTGCCTAAACAATACTAAATTAATTCCTTTTCAAGGACCTGAAATGCCCCTTTCAAGCATGAAATTCCTTAACTGAACGTTCCACACTGAAGTAAGATTGCAGTGATTAAACAGATACGAACTAATCACTGCATAAAAAAAAAAAATAATTAAATTTGCAAGGAAACTTCTAACTCAAAATGTGAATGGCCATTTGCTACATGTGGCATATTATCTCTGTATTAAGAGAAGAATTATATGAGGTAGTAATGCATGTCTTAGCTTAAACACAAAGCAAATGAACTAGGCAAACTAAGCAAACGCTTTGGAACCTGCTTAGGGCAGGGGGCCCCAAGACTGTTGCTTGATATTCGAGGATCACCTGCTATAAGCTCAGGAATGTTGCATCCTGACTAGAAGAAAGTACGACAGGAGGGCCAGGAGACCTCCTTGGATGCATAAGGAGCTGCTGAGGAAACTTCGAAGGAAAAAAGAGGGTTATAAAAAGTGGAAGCAAGGACAGGCAGCCTGGGAAGAGTACAGGCATGTTTTCTGGGAAGCTAGGAACCAGGTTAGGAAAGCTAAGGCCCAGTTACAATTAAACTTGGCTAGAGATGTGAAAGATAACACAAAAGGATTCTATAGGTGCATCGCAAATAAAAGAGAGACTAGGGACAATGTGGGCCCTCTCCAGAAGCTATCAGGAGAAGTGGCTACCCTGGGTCTGGAGAAGGCTGAGGTTCTAAATGACTTCTTTGCCTCAGTCTTCACTGGTGTCATGGTTTAAGCCCAGGTTGTAAGTCAGAACCATGCAGTCTACTCCCCCCCAGCATTCCTTCCCCCCACCACCCCAGGATGGGGAGGAGAATTGAAAGAATGTTAACTTCCATGTGTTAAGAACTGTCCAGTAACTAAGGTGTAACACAAATCACTACTGCTACCACAAGTAATAATAATAGTGGTAATGGAAATAAGGGAAGAGAATACAATACCACCCACAGACACCGAGGCTGACCGAGCAGTGAGCCAGCCCATCCGGGTAACTCCCAGTTACATCCTGGGCATGATGTGCTGGGGTATGGAATACCCCTTTGGCTAGTTTGGGTCAAGTGTCCTGTCTCTGCTTCCTCTCAGCTTCCTCTCCTCCATGGCAGAGTACGAGACTCACAAAGTACTTGGTCAGACTAAACATTTGAGCAGTAACTAAAAACTTTGGTGCTATCAGCACTGTTCCCAGGCTGAAAGTCAAAAACCACAGCACGGCACCAGATACAAAGAAGGACAACTGACAAATGCTCTGACCACACCACCCAAGTCTTGGAAGGCAGATGCAGTGACTGTGAGAATGAAGACCTTAGGCTCACTGTAGGAGAGGATCTGATTCAAGAGCATCTTAAGAACCTGAACATGCACAAGTCCATGGGACCTCATGAAATCCATCCACGGGTCCTGAAGGAGCTGGCAAATGAAGTTGCTAATCCACTGTCCATCATATTTGGAAAATCATAGCAGTCAGGCGAAGTTCCCAATAACTGGAAAAAGAGAAATATAACCCCCATTTTCAATAAGGGGAAAATGGATGACCCGGGGAATTACAGACCAGTCAGTCTCACCTCTGTGCCTGGCAAAATCTTGGATCAGATTCTCCTGGAAGGCATGCTAAGGCACATGAAAAACGACAAGGTGCTTGGTGACAGCCACCATGGCTTCACTAAGGGGAAATCCTGCCTGACCAATTTGGTGGCCTTCTATGATGGGGCTACAGAACTGATGGCCAGGGGCAGAGCCGCTGACGTCATCTACCTGGACTTGTGCAAAACATTCGACACTGTCCCACATGACATCCTTGTCTCTAAATTGGAGAGACATCAATATGATAGGTGGCCGAATGCAAAGAGTTGTGGTCAATGGCTCAACGTCCAGCCGGAGACCAGTAACGAGTGGTGTCCCTCAGGAATCAGCTTTGGGACCGGTCTTGTTCAACACCTTTATTGGTGACATGGACAGTGGGATTGAGAGCGCCCTCAGCAAGTTTGCCAAGGACACCAATCTGTGTGGTTTGGTTGATATGCTGGAGGGAACGAATGCCATCCAGAGGGACCTTGACACGCTTGTGAGGTGGGCTGATGCCAACCTCATGAAGTTTAACCATGCCAAGTACAAGGTCCTACACCTGGGTGGGAGCAATCCCAGCCACAGCTACAGGCTGGTCAGAGAAGAGATTCACAGCAGCCCTGCGGAGAAGGACTTGGGGGTGTTGATCGATGAGAAAATGAACATGAGCTGGCTTCAGTGTGTGCTCGCAGCCCAGAAAGCCAACCGTATCCTGGGCTGCATCAAAAGGAGTGTGACCAACAGGTTGAAGGAGGTGATCCTGCCCCTCTACTCTGCTCTCGTGAGACCTCACTTGGAGTATTGTGTGCAGTTCTGGTGTCCTCAACATAAAAAAGACATGGAACTGTTGGAACAAGTTGATAGGAGGGCCATGAGGATGATCAGGGGGCTGGAGCACCTCCCATGTGAAGATAGGCTGAGAAAGTGGGGGCTGTTCAGCCTGGAGAAGGCTGCGTGGAGACCTCCTAGCAGCCTTCCAGTATCTGAAGGGGGCCTATAGGGATACTGGGGAGAGACTTTTTATTAGGGACTGTAGTGACAGGACAAGGGGTAATGGGTTAAAACTTAAACAGGGGAAGCTTAGATTGGATATAATGAGGAGATTGTTTCCTATTAGGGTGGTGAGGCACTGGAATGGGCTGCCCACGGAAGCTGTGAATGCTCCAACCCTGGTGTTGTTCAAGGCCAGGTTGGACACAGCCTTGGGTGACATGGTTTCATGTGAGGTGTCCCTGCCCACGGCAGGGGGGTTGGAACTTGATGATCTTAAGGTCCTTTCCAACCTTAAATGTTCGATGGTTCTAAATAGTAAATTAGAGTTACAATGTAGTTTTGACTAAACCACTTGCTATACATTTGCATCAGGGAAATGGTATTTTTCAGAAAGCTATCAGTTTACTGCAACAGCTAAGAGAAAGAACTTCATTTATAGACACAGAATCATAACAAAAAACCCTAGATGTTTGCCTTGAAAAATACTTGTGGCAGTACCAGGTACTGTCATTTCATTTCAGTTAAGACTGGCGTAAACAGTTCTTGAAAGCTTACTTAGAGTGGAAGAGACCACAAAAAATATTCTACAGACGTTGCTCCATTCATGACGTATTTTGGAAGTTCTCTAGTAGTTTAACATAAATCACCTTTGCTACAAAGTTTATTTCTTCCTCCAAGTGGCCCACAGGAAGGGAAATTGGTTGACTGCCATGAAATTTTTAACAGCATTTCACATGCTAGAAGACTATTATATTTTCCTCCACTCTCTTATATATAAACCAAGTTCAATTATTTCTGACTTCCCTATACATAATTTCTCCAACCTCTGCTCATTCTTCTAGTTTCTTTGTAATTTACCAACAGCTTTTCATGTGGAGCATATGTCCTCGACACCAAATGTGTGTAAGCTGAAATAAACAGACATGACATGCCAAAACTATTTTCAACCTGTATAGTGGCATTAAAGTGGCACTAAAACATTTCTTTTCACACAAAGTTAACCCTGCTCATAGTACGGCATTTCTACAGATATTTGGTTGGGTGACATAACAGAGTTTTAGCTGAGGTTCTTTGGCACAGCACTTCCACATGGAATGTGCCTAGTAAAAGAAACTTTAAGCTTTATTGGTGGGTGCAGTCTTTGTTAGCATAGACCTAGGATTAGATACTTAGATGAATTAAGAACCTATGAATGACTGCATTTCAGTGAGAGTTGAACAAGTCCCTGCCCTTGTGCCTTTAAGAATACTTCCACAATGAACAGCCATATGGCTGAGTTTTATAATTCCAACATGGTAACTGGTGACTGCAGCTCATACAATAGTGTAGGAATTTTTGGACTGTGGCCATTGCACTTTGTTACAATAAAAAACCCCAACAGTACAAACCTAAATATTTTTATTTTTGTAAATCTATTGAACACATGGTCTGCTTGACATTGGATTTTTTTTTCGCCAGCTTTTTCATTCGTTTTTCTTTTGACTCATACTTTAGCATGCTGAGATCACTAAAGAAGTAAAATAAGATTCTGATATAATATTACTGATAGAGAAGTTACTGACTTCCCATTAAAATGAGGGGCTGAACAATGACAAAACTACACAGTTATTTGTTCTTTAGAAAACAACATAATTCCATATGAGGAAATGCCATCTGCAACACACGTCCTGTCAGCTGATATGTCTGCTGGGACAGATGTTACCTCTTACCAGATAAAGACATGCATATTTTTCTAGTTGCTGCAAAACGTAGTTAATTTTTTATTTATATTTTCCTATGAGTAAATACATATTTCACATCTTAAAAAATCCCAGACCCCTATTTTTACATAGCTGTGCTGCCCAATACAAAACATTAGTGCAGTTTTTATGAAGAAATCAATTACATTTTGTCTAAATACAGTACAATACCGTGCACTTGGGAGCATATTTATTTAATCTGTAATGAATTCTTAAGTGCATGTATTGATGACTTTTCTACTCAGTGAAGGTGTCTTATTGTCACCCATTTTCAACCCAGTATTTTGATAGATAATAGCTTCAGTATTACCTGTCAAAACATTGTTAGTCTAAAAGATATGAAAATTACTGCAGAAGCTCCGCAAAACAAATGGAAAACTATCTTTATCACATTCACATAAAACTCCGCTGCACAGCCTGTATTTTTCTGAAACATCTTTATATGTTTCACACAAACACTGTTCTTCATTTTATTTGCTTATTACCTACTGCTGTGAACATACTCTGTCTACATAGCTAAGACAGAACACATGGCCCTCCCTTAGCTATGAGGGCAGCTATGTCAGATACCAGGTGCTTATTCTTCAATCAACAGATGAAGATTTATTAAAAATGTTAGTAATGTGTGCATTGCAATTATAATAATTTAGGGTTCTTCCTAGGCCTGCCTTTATGTTTTCCATGCTTATAACAAGACAGAATTCTTTGGTGGCCTAAGGTTTGTTTCAAAGCCATTCTTGCCGTACAGTCCCAAGGTACAATTACACTTTCACCATGCTTATTCAAATGTTTTTGTTCCTACATATTTCACTATTGCCATCTTAATATTGAGACAGGATACATGACCTTTCTACTGGGTTTGTTTTTATCTTTCCCTTCCCAAGGAAAACTCAGCTTTTAAACCTTGATAAAGAAGATGACTGTTCTATGCTTGTATTTTTATGTATTCTTGTTTTATAACCTTGATGATGATGTCCACTTCCTTACAGTCAAATGAGTGTCTGGATCAGGCTAACAGAGTGCCGCAAATGTAATTTCCCCATGTATTCACTTAGTCATTTGCAAATGTGAATGAAGCTGGTAGCATCAGGACAAAAACTAAAACCTTTTCCAGAATCTGGCTCACATTTGAATAATTGACAGGGTCATTATACTGTCAGTTAGCTTTAAACTGATAGGAGTATTTTGACAGAAGATTCTAATCCTGGGGACTAGGGTCCCACCACAAAAAATACTGCCAGTGAAGTTAAGAAGGAGGTATTTCTATGAGTTCCAAAAGATTATTTAAAACATGGAATTATTTAAAATAAGTAATTGCATAGCAAAGAAGAAAAGGACTGAATCCTCTTTCAAGTGGATGATCTACAACAATTTCCTATCCTAAAACAGGAAGCATGACTAAACATTTCCTGTTTCAGGCAGTATCTTTTGCTCTAAAGTGAGATTCTCTATCTTCGTCTGATCATTCACATCATTCACCCAAGTTGTCAGAACATTCAGTTAATTCAGAGGAACTGACTAAACAGAAAGGAGAATGTGCGTTGCTGGGGGCACAGAAGACAGAGAAGCGGGGAAGAGAGCTATCACACATTAATGCTTTATAGCTTTCCTTAGTGTAACACACAGCAATTTTATTTTTTTTAATCTCTAATTTGCAGCTTTCAATAAAGTTCTTCTATTTTACTTAGATTAAACTCTTGCATGTGACAAAAATGCTACCAACACCGTTCAATGCACTGCCAGTGTGTATAATCCTTTTTGATATAAATTACGTGCAGTGTAGCTGAATGATGGGACTGACTTTCTCTCTCTAGTCTGATTTAAGTCAAATGAGATCCAGGTGATGACATTTCATAGGAAACCGATAAAGTGTGAAAGGTTATAAGTGAAAGATATTCTCTTTTCCTGCAGCTTCCTTTCAGGCAAACAAATGAATAATGAATTCACTCTAACATCTTCATTTGACGAACTCAGCTGTAAAATACGTACATTCTCAGAGCTGAAGTTATTTAAACATCTAGCACATGCAAATGAACTAACTTTCTGCAGATGCAATTAAAATCCTCATCTTTATCTATGCAGTCCAGGTTAAAAAGGCTGATACCAAGCTGTAGGACTACATAATGAAAAAAGCAAGCTAAACAGAAATGACGACATGGAGATGGAAAGCAGGTGAAGTCCCTGAGAGAAATGATCGTGCCTTGCAGCAGGAATAATGATCAGGCTGCCAGGACACAAAAGCAATCAACATGGAATGAAAGGAAAAAGAGAAACAAAATTAGCAAAGATCAACTCTAATGGTATGTAACAGTGTTTGTATTTCATTTTTGAAATTTCACTTTGCCTCCTGCTTTGATGATATGCTGTATAAAAGTGATAGCATGAGAAAAAATAACAATAAAATGTTAGCATTGTATTATCTTCCCACACCATCAATACCATTAATTACATTACATGTAGGTACTGTATCAGAAGAGAGAACTGGTATGCCATATTCACAGAATTGCAGACGCTAAGATTGAAGATGAATTAGGTACTGGATAGCGGGTCTATAATGCTCCACACTGAGTGCATCAAACTCACTTGACCTATGAACACAGAATGAGCTAAATTATGCACAAAAATATGCCAACATAAGCACTGAATACACACACAATCCGTTGACTAGATTGTCTGGTCTCTCATGCTTAGCAAATGTAGTGCTACTGAATGCTAATCACTAAATAGTGATTACTATTCTGATCAGTCGTTTTTTAGGGTGTAGTCAGCAAAGGCTAGAGTTAGCTTAAAACTCTGCTAAACAACTATTGAAGAGAATGAGCAGAATTTCATTTAGCTACATTGAAACATCCTTCTAGACGGTGGCTATATGTGGCCCACAGTATTAAGATAAACTCTTCAGTATTGAGTACACCTTCTGCAATGGGTGGCTTATTAGGATCAGATTTTTTCTTAGCACTGATTCTAGTTAGCAGGAACTTTATTATATAAGAAATAATTAGTGAAGAAATGGGCAAAATTTCATTTGCTTAATTCCAAACAACTGCCAGTGCCTAGACTAGACAAGGCCTGTAGACTCAAGAGAAAATGAAAATTTCAATGAAAGTACTTTCTGCTGTGTGCTAATTGCCATTAGGTATGTACAGGCAGTGGTGGTAATGAAGGTTGAATTTACATGTGGAAAGTGATTCTATAATTAAATACTATACATAGCTTTATATGAAAAAAAAATAAAAATCCAACTCTATTTTAGAAAAGTGATTAAATATATAAGAAGAATAATGATATACATGTATGACAAGCCTCTAGAAAGGAATGACTTGTCAAGAGGCTCAAAAAGTTATGTAATCATTACAATTATATGTACCCAAGTATGTGAAAAAAAAGCCCATCAGTACCAATACAGTACTGCATTAAGCTTTACAGTGCATTCCTCCCTCTTCCAAGCTTACTCATTCAAAAACATTTTCATATGGAAATGGAGTTCATCAATAAGTTACTGAAATATCAACTATTATCCATTTATCTCCGTAAGATATTTTTTACTCACTTAAAAGCTTTTCTGGGTAAATAAATCTCCTCTCCTCCTCCCTAGTCATTTTCTCTTTCTGAACTGTTCTTGATCCTCTGTATTTATGGCATTTCTTTAAAATATGTTGCACAGCACTCGCAGGTACCTACCCCTTCACACAAGATCTCAAGACAGTGTACCCCCGAATGCCCATGGCAGTATTTTCATTGTTATTTATCTCTTGGACTTATACTTGCAATCCCTGATACTGCTGTTATGGAAGGTTCCCAAGGGAAGGGATTGCCACTGATAACAAAAATTACCCCCTTTTTCTCTTCTTTCCTGATTTCTACATTTGGTTGTAACTTCTGGTTTACACTACAGGACTCATTACGGTGTTTGCAGAAAGCTTAGCAATGAACAAGCCATGTAGCACCTTGAGTCTACACGGTTGAACCCTAACCCATGTAGCAGTCAATGCATGCTCCCTGCAACAATAACAGCATCATAAGCAGGAAGAGCCCAGGAGGAGCTTGAGTGTATCTTCACATAAAATACAGATATTGTAAGAAGATATGATGGGGTTACCCCTGCTCTACTGGAGACGGTGCGGAGGGCTGCACACACTTGCCTTTCTGACTGGCCACTAAGAAGGGTTTTCTTCCTTTTATTTTTCTCACCATCTCTTTTTTTTTTTTTTTTTTTTTCCACTCTTCCTCTCCTTCCTCCTCCAACAACATCCATCATTTCCATCAAAGGATGAATGCCACCAAATACAGACCTTCTAGTCCACACAGCGGTCTGTTACTACTCTATCACATAAGTTACTATGTAACAATAAAGCATTATTACTTTTGTTTTCACATATAGCACGTCTTTCATTATGGAACTTCTACTACCATGCTTTATTGCATGTATCCTTGCGTTTTAGTCCTTCATTTCCTAATTTTACTTTGCCCTGTAAAATCTGAGATACTACAGATGAATTTGTATTCTATTACCGCAGTGCAATTGTAGAGTTTTCCTAGCAGACAGCATGTGTTTGAAAAAAAAATAAAATCTTATGCTTCTTAAGGAAATGCAAATCCTTAATGATCTTAAGTCATGATTAATCTATACCTTATAAAAGTAAAAGTGAATTCTGTTGACAGACATTAACTTCCTCATAACAGCACGATAAAGTCATATTCTTTGTACTACAGAGGAAGTAATATTTTCAATCACCTTCTAACATTTCCAGCATGATTGAAACAGGGAAAAATACCCAACATATCCCTGTGTATCAAGAGATTTCAAGTTTTTCAGACTACAAAAAGTCCTGTAAAATTAGTGACATGACTTGGTAATTTCACAATGGAACTAGCACTTCCTACATAAGTGATTTTCATAGTATGGGCACTTTTAGCTGGTAGCAACCTAAAAAAAAATAATAAATCAGTTTTTCTGCATAAACAGGAGGCATACATGAAAGAAATAAAAATCTTACATAAGTGATTACTCAGGTACAATATTATTAAGATTGTATATGCTTTCCTTACCCGGGACCTCTCCTCTAGTTTTGTCATCATGACGACAGTTGCACCCCGTTGCTCCCACATCATTCTCCAGAAGTCACCAAAGGTTTCTGGCAATGCCCCTTGTGTTGCTATATAAGCATTCTGCTTTCTGTATCCATCTATGTAATTGGCATTTATATAGTCACTGCCTGGTATGCCTGCAAAGACAGAAGAGTGAACACATAGGGCAACATTTTTGTGCTGTCCTACTGTACAAGGGCTAAAAACATCCTGTAACCCAGCTGGATCACCGAAACGTAGCTTGCTGCATCCCAAATAGTAAATAGGTACCAGCAAGTGAGTGTATGCCATTTGTGGAGCCAAGGGGTATGATATTTTCTCCTGGAATAATCATTTGCTTGAAACGAAAGGCTCTGTCTAATAAGGAAGTACAAAAGAAGACTGAAAACCTGTAGTAGATAGAGAGACCGGGGAGTGGAAACAGCAGCTGAAAAGCTGGTCTGACATCGCCTGCAGTCACCCACCAACGTGGCAGCCTCTGCCTGGGCCATACAGTAGTCTCTCCCTCAGACGCCTAGAGTAGGCTCTGCTTAACTCTCATGTTGAACTCACTGTATTTCTTTTAAACATAAAAAAAATTATTTATGTTGTCATAATATTAATAATACTGCTACATTCATTTTTCCCATTAAATGAGAAGTTAAATATGAGCTTTGTTGTAACAAAAAACATTATGTAAGTCAGGTTTAAGAAACAGTGGAATCTGCTGTATGGTGTGTGCATGAAGTGAAGACCTCTTCAACACTGAATAAAAAATAAAGCACAGGAAAAGAAGGTGGAATCTAAGACCTGTGGGCACAGTGCACCTACACTGTCAGTTCCTCGAGGCTCAGGTATTTTGGACAAGACTTACAGAGGACTTTGGGTGTCCCTACCAGACACATGTTCATGCTTTAAGCCACACAGAACTGAGCCAGCTCCTAAATGGAAACTATTTAACTAAGGGTATTCAGTGCCATGTGTGTACTGAGAACTTGGTGATAACATGCTGTTTGCCAAGGTTGAGGAGAAGTATTTGCTGTAGTAAAGACTGTGTTACTAGTGTGGACAAATAAGGCAACCATGCTCACAGAAAGGGGTAAATATGGATATACAGGTCTCAGTACCGTCCTGCCTGGATTCAGCAGTGCAGGACATGTGGCCTGCTTTCAGCTAAGACCATGGGCATACTGGAAGACAAGGCATTGCAAGCATCAGTTCTGATGTCGCTGATGGTCTAACTGGTGACTTGAAGAGAAGGTACTCATGTGAAATCTCAGTGCTGGTGGGATGGCAAAGCAGTGTTTCACACATTACTGCAGTGTTGAACATGGAAGCGTTCCCTAGAAGAGTTAGCTGAAGTACTGAATTGTGCATCATAATAAAATGATATAAAAGGTTTGTTAAAGTGATTAACAGAAGTTACTTCTTTGAGCAGAAATGAATGATTTCTCTTTACACAAGCCAATCTGTCATGCCCATATCTACAACTCCAGGATACAGTGGAGGTTCCACAAATTGTTTAAAAAAGAGTCAAGGTGGTACAAGTTCCCCAGCTTATTCTAAAGCCATGATTGTTCTTACTCCACCAAGCAATAAAATTGATTTTTCTTGGCTATGAAACACAACATACTATTGACTAAATTTAAAGAAATATTTCTCAAGTCAGAAATTGAACCTCCATATCTATTCTATTGTATTATCTTGTGCTGGTGATCCCAAACCAGGAATAATATGGGCTGCACATTCCTACGTTTCCTGACAGCCAGTGGCATACATCTGAAAACTAAGTCTTGTGGCATCAGTGGGGTTCAAAATATTGTGCATTTGAATGGAAAATAGGGGTACCTCTTTAACGCTTTTTTGTTGTTATTTGTGATACAACTCAAAGAGTTTCTTCCCTCAGATACAACTCAAAGAGTTTCTCCGCTCATTCTGGGTAACCTTAGTACTTCATTCAACTGCTTAGGAATGAACAAACTCACTGGTTGACTGTGACATTAATTAAGACCCAAGATGATTTTGAAAGTATTCAGGTTATGGGTTACTGCAGTTGTAGTCGGGAATAAAATTTTCCCTTTGTGCCCAAGAAAGCTTAATAGATTTTCTTGGTTTATATGTCCAAGCTATATTTAAACACAAAATTTAATATGATTTGAATGTCTGTACAATTAAAGGAAAATTATGACAAAATATTTCAGGGAAGGACTGAGTTCCTCATTTCAGGGGCACCAGAGTGGCAGCAAATGTACTCCTCAGGCAACATGCATGGATGGGTACAGCAAGACTGGTTGACTATGACTGGAGCTGATTGAAAATATTTTCTGGGAGAAAAATAAACAAAATTAAAAACCTTCAACACTGCACAGTTTATAGTTGAAAAGCATGATTTCCTTCCAAGAAAAGCAGAAATTGGAGCTCAAAAGATCCCTGCTTGTAGACCAAAGCTTTTTTACATGACACTTCTTATTGTGGATATTGGAATTAATGACTTAGAAAACACAACTGCTTGGCACAATGCCATATTTTCTTCCTTTATCAAGATAATAAAAACATTCTTGCACAAAACAGATGAGAAAGAAAAATGAAACCAACAGGAGAAGTCTATATCAACTGGGTATTATTACCAAAGGAACTGAGAAAGCTGGTAAGAAATGCTTTCTGCATAAATTAGAATTATATTATGATGCTTAGTATCACACTTTGAAGAATATGTTATAAATAAAAGCCTGAGGAAAAAATGAAAAAGAAAAACAACACTTTGTAAAGCCGTTAAATGATCTTCTGGGAAAGCTGGCCTCTGGAGCTGATACTGCACAAATTCAGCATGAAGATTATGCCTGAGAAGTGTTGCTAACTGTGTACTAAAGAACAATCTTTATAAATCTTAGCTGCCACTCCCAGTACCTGATATAAAAAAAAAATCCTGAATGCCTGCAATTGCAAATACTATTCTAACAAAAAAAACCGAAATAAATTAAAAATAAAGAAAAACAATTCTAAATAAAAAACAAATTATTCAAATTAGCATGAATAAAAGCTTTCAGATTATATTTTCCTGGATCACAGATGCAAATAAGACAGAATTATGATTAACAATTACTGATACTTGTAAAGAAGATTTCTTCCGAGATAGGTTAAAGTGGAAATTTCCATCCTATTTCTCCACTCACCTTTTACCAAGAGAACATAAAACATCCTGTATGTTCTTTAGCCAGAAAAATCCTTTAACAAGGCAACTTGGCCTCAGCGGCACATTAAACAGGGATTGGCTGGGATATGGACAGGAAAGTCTAATTACCACAGGACCTGAGCAACTGTTAGTGACTTAACTAATGCAGTTTTGGGACAAACTAGGGCTGTTCCATCACTTTGCACTACAAGATTTTCATCAAGGGTTTATCACTAGCAGAATACAGTACTGTATAGGTTTATATCTCCGCTGATATCAAGAGAACAATAGGTTTCAGAATGCTCAGCTATACGGTCTCTTGCTCACACACAGTATCCATTATATGTTTTCTTTGTTCTCCATTCTCACAGCTCCTTCGAGTATCATACCTATTTCTCAGAAGGTCTCTCTTCATCCCTATTTCCATGTATGACCTCAGTTTCACATTTTGTTCCCAGATCCTTTTGTATTCTGTCATACCATTTTTCCACTTTCACTTTCTATCTCACACTTTGCCACACCAGCTTTGCATTATCAGATGTGTTCCACAATCCATATGGTACCTTATCATAAAAGGCCTAGTGAAGTGTATACACTTTAAAAGTAACGTACAGAAAACCTGAACACCTGTAAGTATCTACACTGACGAAGCAGAAAAAATTGTCAAAGGCAAATGGTCTTTTCTCATTCTGAGCTGAGAAAGGTAAAAAATTTTCTGTCAAGTCTAATAGTGAAAAAACAATTTGACTAGTTTGACTGTAGTACAATGAAATCCTGCAAACCCTTGTTAGCTGCCAGAGATTGAAGGAAACATACCCATAAGCACAGCAGCAATTGACATCATTACTTAAATTTGGGTTTAATAGTTAAGAGAGGTTAACATGTAAAAACATGAGTCAAGAGGGGACAAAGCAACCAAATCTTGCCTTCAGTAATACTGACATGAACCTTAACTAAATCTATTGGCATCAATGGGGTTTACTGCAGATTTAGGATAGCATACCTGAAGTGTAAATTTAGGATAACCCATGCAGTGTAAACCTGACTTTTACAAATTTCATGAAGGCAGAGACATAGTTTCTGCACAAAAAGTCAGCTAAAGACCAAGCTCCCAGATCATAATTCTATTATAACTACCTTCTACTAGCCTTTTCAACTATGGTGATGAATGACCAGAGTCTGCAATCTCCTTATCCTGTCAGACAGAATTGAGTACATCAGAGGAAGAATCAGATGAGTCGTTAAGCATAAAAGACATCCTATTTTCAAATATCTCAAGGGAGCAAAGCAGTCCAGATTTTACAGGGTAGGAATGAATAAGCAATGAAACAAATCTGACCAATGCCACAATTCAAGAGCAAAAAATTAAAACTATTAACACTATAGCTCCTGATATGGTGAGATGTATTCATGAACTGAGATGACACTACAGTTTGCTGCAACATAGACTCAGATCCGAAAGGCTAATAATGTAGACCACAAAATTATTCACTTGATTTCCTGAATAGTTATAATCTTAAATAGCTTTAATTAGACTTTGCATTTTATTCACAAACTGAAATCAAATAATGAAATTATTTCAAGCCTTTACAAAGGCTAAGCACTGAACAGCCTTTCTATTTAAAACAAGTTGAACCATAAACTTTTACTTCTGTGCTGCCTTCCTAAGAAAAGTACTGTTAAACAGAAAAAGTGTGTGAAGTAATAGGATTAAACTCAGTCATGCTTGTAAACAAGTTGGAAAAATGCACTGAGGAACTCAAAATGCTGGTGAAGCTGTACTATTGGTTTAAATCAATGACTGATGCTTTCAACTATGTCAGGGCAAAAATGAGCTAAAGCAGCTACTAGATGCCAGTAACAACTATTTCTGTGGAAGTTTCTGTAACATAAAATCTATATAGTTAAGGAGATTATCAAGTTCAAATGGTCTAAGACAAATCCGTATGGTAAGAACTCAGTGAAAAATGAAGCAGCACAACACCAATGAACATTCTGCAGTAATGAACATTGGTAAAATGAAAGCTTTTTACAAATAATAAGGAAAATTCACTACATATAATTTTAAGGATGTAAAATAAGAAGGAAAAAAATGACAAAAAAAGCAAACCTACAGATTGCTGGATCGTGGATGCACTACTAGGACTAGCAGAGTCTGGTGAAGAGAGAAATTATAAAAGATGAAGCCTCAAAGTGAAATGTTGAATTATAGAGAATTATGGAAATAAGGCAATGTTAAAAAGGGGTGGGTGTTTGAATCCTAATCTATGATTTTAAACAGGACAAAGAAAGGGATTGTGCAGTGGTCAGAAGAGAAATATTTAAAAGGAAAGAAAAAAAGAAGTGAGAAAAATCCAAGGTGAGCTGTATGGATAGAAACTAAGAACTAGGAGATGCAGAAAATCTGCAGGCACATTGTAAAACTAGGAAGGTGTGCAGCAGAAGAACACACTGGGAAACAGGAAGAGCTCTGTTAAGAAAAAGAAAGAAGCTTGGATTGTTTTGTTGTGTCTTGTTTTAGAAGTTGGATCATATTAAGAAATTGTATGGAATGAAAGTAAACAGACTGTTCAGCCTAGTATCTCAGAGACACAGGTCTCTGGCACTGGCCACAATACATCGAGAAAGCAGCATCTTGCTTTATAGTGCAAAGCAGATATAAAAATCCAACACGAAGTCATCATGCTCTTGATTACTCTGCAGCTCTCTGAAACTTGGTTTAGTGATTTTCCAACTCTTTAAGACTGAGTAACACAAAGTTAACTATCAAAGGAATATTTTTTAAATAGAAATATAAATTTATACTTCAAAATGATGCACTAATGGAGGTTGTAAGTGCCTGTACTAATATGAAATGAAATTATTTCAGGTTTGACAATTCCTTCAAAAGCCAGTTTCAATAGGGGTATGCATAGTAAATTGTGAGGCGCCAAATCTTCATTATGTCTTAAAAAAAAATAGCCACTGGACTTTTGCCGTATCTTTCCTCAATGGACAGTGTGGGTATGTATATAAGAAAAAGTCAGAATTGTTCTGAGCTGATTTTAAGGGTATCAGGAATGATGCAATTTTTTTTGTTAAGTTAAAACTATAACAGCAGAAATTGAGCCATAGGCCAAAATTATTACATCGCTAAACGTGAACCACCAGTGTGCGCTTGCAGCCCAGAAAGCCAACTGTATGCTGGGCTTCATCTAAAGGTGCATGATCAGCAGGTTGAGGGAGGTGATTCTTTCCCTCTGCTCTGCTCTTCTGAAATCCCACCCTGCAATGCTACACTCAACTCTGGGGCCACAACACAAGAGGGATAAGGACCTGCCTCAGCAAATCCAGAGGAGGTCCACGAAGATGATCAGAGAGGGTTGAAGACAGGCTGAGAGAGATGAGCTTGTCTGGCCTGGAGAGGAGAAGGCTCTGGGGAGACCTCAGGGCAGCCTTCCATTACCTAAAGGGGGCCTATAATAAATCTGAAGATGGACTTTTTATAAGGGTATGTAGTGACAGGGCACTGAAAGAGAACAGATGTAGTTTAGACATTAGGAAGAAATTCTCCACTATGAGGATGGTGAGACATTGGCACAGGGTGCCCAGAGAAGCTGTGGCTGCCCAATCCCTGGAAGTGTTCAAGTCCAAGTTGGATGGGGCTTTGAGCAATCTGATCTAGTGGCAGGTGTCTCTGCCCATGGCAGGGGGGTTGGAACGATATGATCTTTAAGGTCCCTTCCAACTGTAACCATTCTATGATTATATTTCTATGATTCTATGAACTTGTCTCAACATTGCTATTGAGACCACCACCATTAACTCTACTCTAGGAAGTCTACTTCATAGAGACTTCTACCCCATGAAATTTACTTCACTGGTCTTTTGCTACCCTGTCACCTCATCACTGAAATACTTTTGTTGTTTTTAAGGCTCTCCAGGCTTGCAGCGAGGAGGGGTACGCAATCATTCCAAGTCTGTAATTACATACATATTGCTAGCACAGTGCAACAAAAACACAATGAAAGTCTGTGATTCTTCGGTAAATGTTCAAGAACTTACATTGACCAGACCACTTTCTAAATCTAAAGATGATGGCCTACATATCTGATGATAATTTTCTAAGAACTGGCAATCACATAAATATGAATATTATCAGTTTCTTGACTTTTTCTTTCTTGATCATTTATAGTACAGTCAGGGAGTTCTAGAGGTAGCAGCATTATTAAGCCACTAAATTTCCCATCAAACAAAAATTATACTGCTGAAATATATGGATTTTCTTTTCTTTTTTTTTTTTTTTTTTTTTTAATCATTAGCATTATGCAAACCCATGTCACAATGAACAGACTTTTAATCTTGGATGTCTCCTGAAAGAACAGGAAAGACTTTTTAAACAGCAGAATACTTAATCATTTTTTTCCTCCTTACAGGTTTAAGATCACAAGCCTACCTCTTTTAACTTAATCTATTTATCCTTTCATTGGTAAATTCTGCCTTCAAATCCATTTAGATACATATAATAAGTTTCACTATATTATAAGATTCTTTCATGATAATACAGAATTCGAAGTCTCCCTCTCAGACACATCCAAAGACAGCACACCATGAGCAGTGAGATTTCAAAAACAGGGGAACAAAATTTGGCAAAGTAATATTTTCTTTCAGGTGGAAATTAAAATGAGTGCTCAGATTACCAACCTCAGTTTTCCTCTTAAAGGGACACTTAATGTAATAAAATTGATAAGAGTGGAGATTTCAATAATATAAAAACCTATTTATTGCAAAGTCAACAATTATGATGTGGAACTCCATGCTATATGTGGGTACAGAAGGCAAGAACATAGCTGGGATTCAAAACCAACTTGCAGAGTAACATGGGTAAAGGAGATTTTTGTAAAAACAATATTCAAAATATTGATTTTTCTGGTAGCATGAAAATAAATGCTGCTCTGAACAAACTAAAATGCTAGGCAGACTGTGTATTTTCATTGCAGAAATATTGACTTAAAACTTGAAAGAGAAGCAGTTATTACCAAATGCTAAGACCAATGTATTAAACTTATGAAGGTACACACAGGGAATATCAGAAATGCAATCATATAAAATCTCAGGGGTAAAAAAAAAACTTAAAAGGATAATTAAATACTAATTTATTACTGTTTTCAAAACAAATTTTCGTAGCATAAAGAAGCATTTAGTTTTTGGTTTATGTTGCTTTTTTCACCATAAACTGGAGACTGAGAAAATACTTAAAATTATGAAAACCACCAAATTGGTCAAAGTCCCATTTGTGGTTTCGCATCTGACATCTGATATCTTTCTTTTTCTTTGTTTAGGGTCACTGACTACTATGGGGTTTGAATTTTTTGCCTAATTATTGTATTTCTTACTTCAAAAAAGGAATCAAACATTACAGTTTAACTGTACGTCATCTCTGCTCCTTAAAATACTCAGTCCTTTCCTACAGTACAATGTAGATTTTTTTCCCTATTTTTGCTACCTATTTATTTAAGGTAGTGTAATGTACTGTGCAACTTGATGTGCTTAATTATTTTGATTTTATATTTTTTGTTTTCTGTTTTCTGTCCTGGGTTTAGCAGCAGCAGTCATTTTTCTCTTTCTTAGTAGCTGGTGCAGTGCTGTGTTTTGACTTTCAGCTGGGAACAGAGCTGAAAAACAATGATGTTTTGGTTTGGCCAAGGACTTTGTGGGCCTCATGCTCTGCCAGGGAGGAGGGGAGCCAGGAGGAAGCAGAGACAGGACACCTGACCCAAACTGACCAAAGAGGTATTCCATACTACAGCACGTCATGCCCAGGAGGTAACTGGGAGTTAGCCGGAAGGACTAGGTGGACGGCAGGGTTGGAGGAGGTATCGGTCGGTGCTTGGTCAGGCTGGGGGGGGCGAGTTATCGGTCGGCTGGTGATGGGGTGTTGTATTCTCTTCCCTTGTTATTTCCTTTATCATTACTATTATTGGTGTTAGCATTAGTGATTTGTGTTATACCTTAGTTACTAAACTGTTCTTATCTCAACCCGTGGGAGTTGCATTTCTTTTTGATTCTCCTCTCCGTTCCCCCAGGAGTAGGGGGAGCGCAAGAAGGGGGGGAATGGGTAACAAGCTGTCTGGCTGCGGGTTAAGCCACGACAGTTCTTTTTGGCGCCCAACGTGGGGCACGAACCCACGACCCTGAGATTAAGAGTCTCATGCTCTACCGACTGAGCTAGCCTCTTAAATTCTCTTCCCATTCACTACTTATGTTAATTTTCTTTCAGGGAACCAAATTTCATGGGTCATTTACATGAAGGGGAACTTGGAAGAACTTTTTAAGCCCAGATATCTGACTTACAAATTAACAAACAAATGTATCTGTAATTACATCTTTTTTTCCCCTTCTTCCCTTTCTTCTACCGCCCCCCCGCCCCGCCATGCTGCACAACTTTTTTTCCAAACAAAATTCTGTGAAAATATTGAGTCTTCTGTCAAATGGACTTATTTCTGAGTTAAACATTTTGTTCCAAATAACTTTACATAATAATTCAGAATGGCCGCCCAATTGCTGTTCCTGGCTTTTCCTGACCATGTACTTCCCTAGACCAGTGATACAGAAAGGGACATTTTTATTGAATTATATCATATATAATGCTAATTAAAATATAATATCTTCAGAGTTGAGACAGGTAGTCCTACTCGGTAGCGTCAATTATCTATGCAGCTATATTCTTCTACAAGGCAATGTGAAACAATTAAGTGACATTACATAAAATCTTGTCAGAACTGCTCTATGAGCCTCAGAGGTGGAACAAACATAAGCTGATAAGCAAATTTTTCAAGGCAATCATTTCTTATCTGTGTTATCAGAGCCCATGGTATGCAGCTGCAATAAATCAGAAAGTATTCAGCCACTGGGATTGCTTTTTTCTTCACCCAGCAGCTACTATTTAAATGCATTCCCCTATAAATACTGTCTTAGTATCCAGTTTCTTCAGGTTTGGAGTAGCCAAAGATAAGCTGTTCATAACTGTAAATTAAAACACCTTACAATTTAACTTGTAGAACTGAAACAATTATGACCCTGAATACAGTTCCCTACATCTTATGCCTCATATGCAAGCCCCTTTCAGAGTTACTAAAGGCAAATTCTATTTTCATCACCTAAATTTATGATTGATTATATTCTGGCAATCATTAATACCTGACTGTCAACAAAATCTGTCTTCATCCCAGGAAGCAGAACAATGGTTAGGCAGAACTGCTAAAAAACCAAATTCTCTGAGTGAAAACCAAATGCTTCTCATTTCTCTAGCACTTGATAAAGAGACACAGTGCCCCAGGCTGATCACCTTGGCCAGTTTTCCTAAGTTAAAACTCTAAAACATTCAAGATTTTGGAAAGCTTTTGGAGAAAAAAAAAAAAAAAAAAAAGAAGATATAATAAAAATTATTTGTTATTATATCCCTCTGCCATTCCTTTGACAGTGAAATACTGAGTTTCCAACAATACATGCGGACATTTGTTTAAACACTCTTGTTTAACACTCAGATTCTCTTGTTTAACACTCAAAAACCTCCAGTCGAGGTTTTTGGGCTGGAAGTCAGCTTGAAGAAGACCGTAGTCCTCTACCAACCTGCACCACAAGAATATTATCGCTATCCCCATATTACCATCGGTGAGTCAGAGCTTAAGACAGTTCAGCAGTTCAGCTATCTGGGAAGCATCATTTCCTCAGATGCCACGATCGACAAAGAGATAGACAACAGAATAGCAAAGGCATACAGAGCCTTAGGAAAACTCCATAAAAGAGTCTGGTGTAACAAACACCTGAAGTACAAAGATCGGTGTTTATAGAGCCATTGTATTGTCTACTGTTTTATATGGTTCTGAATCATGGGTCATCTACCATTGTCACCTGCGGCTCCTCGAACGCTTTCATCAGCACTGCCTTTGCGCAATCCTAAACTTCCGCTGGACCGACTATGTGTCTAATGTCACTGTTCTTGAACAAGCAGGGGTCACCAGCATCGAGGCCATATTGCTGAAATTGCAGCTGCGCTGGGCAGGGCACGTCTCTAGGATGAAGGATCACCACCCCCCCAAGATCGTGTTTTGCGGTGAACTTGCCACCGGCAGCCGCAAGAGAGGTGCCCCAAAGAAGAGATACAAGGACTCCCTGAAATAGTATCTTAGCCTTGGCCAAATCGACTATCATCAGTGGTCAGCCTTGGCCTCCAATCGGGAGACTTGGAGGCACACCATACATAATGCTGTTGACTCCTTTGAGAGTTTACGAAGAACTAGCCTCGAGGAGAAAAGACAACGCAGAAAGAATCGCGCCCCACCTGCACCACCCAAGGAGACCTTCTGCTGTGCTTTTTGTAGCTGGATTTGCCTATCCTACATCAGCCTTCTTAGCCATCAGCGCGCCTGTAGTAAGTGTGGGCAAAGCCCATCCTAAATCTTCGTTCGCGAAGTCAAGCCATGATGAACACTCAGATTGTAGATAAATAAAGATAATTTAACAGAAGATTCTCAAAATCCTCCTTGAGGGCATAAAAACTGAAATGACCCCCCCCCCGCCCCTTCCCCCATTAGGATTTGGCAAATGAAACTGAATAAGCAGATATATTGATAAGGTTATTGATTGACCAAAACCTTAATTCATGCATGGTTACTGCTATATTTGCTTTGTAGAATTAGTGTAAGAGCAATAATAATCTACTTTAGATAACACATTGGTATATATAGAGAGACCTGATGCATTCAGTGCTATATGTCATCCTGTGTTAATTTTAGTGCATTTTTGTAATTTAGAATTTTAATAATAATTTAGTACTGAGAATACACATCAGAAAAGGACTGTCATTATAGGAATTTACCAGAAGTAACACTTCTTTATACTACTATGCAAAGATATTGAAGGTAAAATTATACCAGATTTTAGGATTCAATTAGTTTAAATCCAAAGGTCTCCTTACCTTCTATTGATGACAGTAGAACACGAGAGTGGTCATACGCAATTACATTCGCGTATCTATTCTTTGGTTTGTTTACTTCCAGGTTAGAATGTTCCCATGTGAACTGCTGACCAGGATCAATGGACTTCAAAAGAGAAAGAGAAGAAAAGCTAGGACTACACATATTTATAACATTACAAACCATATGCTCCCATAGTTTATAGAGTCACAGAATCATTAAGGTTGGAAGGGAACTCTGTAGATCACCCAGTCCAACCCCACTGTCAAGGCAGGGCCACTTACAGCACATTACACAGGAACGCATCCTGATGGGTTTTGAATGTCTCCATACAGGGAGACTCCACAAAGCCCACTGGGCAGACTGTTCCAGTGCTAAGCCACCCTTAATGTAATGCAGTTCTTCCTTACTTACAGTTTACTCTGGAAATATTTTGCTTTTGAAAGAAAACTATGACTTTGGGACATGGTAAGGTATTAGAATGCATTATATAAAGCATTTTGTATTTATGCATCCAAAATTTCCACCAGGAATTTAAACTGTAAGCTTTTCAAATCCAAGGCTTTCCCATCAGAAAGGCAAGGGTATTCTATCCATCTTTTTATCTTTTCACTTAGTCTGGGCTCTAGCATAACAGAAGATGAACAAAAAATGTCAGAAATCTCCAAAACACTGGGATGAAGAAGAATAAATATCTTTGTCATTCTCTATTACTAAGCACACAAGTTCAAATAATTCAGTGGCCTGTTTACTAGATAAACTCTAAATGTTTCTGAAGAAGTTTTCCAGAAGAAAAAGAATACTGCTTCTGTTCTTTCATTTTGATGTCAGGCCAACATATGATACCAGTGTTGCTCAGGGAATGAACTGTGTATCACCCAGGTATAGCATAAAGAGACTTGATTTTTCATAGAATCATAGAATAGTTAGGGTTGGAAAGGACCTTAAGATCATCAAGTTCCAACCCCCCTGCCATGAACACTGCCAGGGATGGAGCATTCACAACCTCCTTGGACAACCTATTCCAGTGCCTCACCACCCTAACAGGAAAGAATTTCCTCCTTAGATCCAATCTAAACTTTCCCTGTTTATATCCTTATTTTTATATCCTTGAGTCATAAATAAGAAAGAAATTCAGGCATATTTGAAATTTTAATGATCTCTTATTTAGACACACAACTATACAGTCCTAGAAACACTGTTTATTCCCTGCTTCCTTCATGTTCCAGGATGGAGTTACTTAAGCTTGTCCCACGCTCTGATAGCCTTCATCAATAGGAAGATTACAGGCTCTACTGCTTACTTTTACCTCTGTGGTTGAGGTATACATACAGCTGTGTGAATATAAAAAATGCAACAGATGGTATCTGCTTATACTGGCTATAGTAGCACCTGTAGGAAAGGTCATCTCACACTGAAAAGTCACAGCTAATCATGTAATGTTTTACTTTTCCTTGCTGTAACAATTACAGTTCTCAAAATTATTCCATCAACACTTATGTACAAACATTGTTTGCAGCTCCTGTGTTAGGTTGCTGTAAATTATTAAAAAAACCCACCTAATGACACAGATGACTCTAGATGGGCCACTTCACCACTACTATGTGTTTTCTACTCACTTTCCATGAGTAGACCAGGAAAAAAGCACAAGTGCGAAGTTCCATACTGTCACTAACGCATCAAGCCGTCATTTTTACATCACTTATGCTGACCCCTCCCAGCCTTAAAATATCTGCGAGTCCACTTTATGTTAATGGAAATGACCTGTAATCTATTAGAGTAGATATTATCAGACAATGAGCATGTGCAAAATTAGTGTGATCTGTTGGCATTTATCCCTCAGCTTAATAATCACTATTTGGCCAGTCAGAAAACTTTGTTCACATGCATAGAATCATAGAATAGTTAGGGTTGGAAAGGACCTTAAGATCACCAAGTTCCAACTCCCCTGCCATGGGCAAGGGCACCTCACACTAAACCATGTCACCAAAGGCTCTGTCTAACCTGGACTTGAACACTGCCAGGGATGGAGCATTCACAGCTTCCTTGGCAACTCATTCCAGTGCCTCACCACCCTAACAGTAAAGAACTTCCTCCTTATATCCAATCTAAACTTCCCCTGTTTAAGTTTTAACCCATTACCCCTTGTCCTGTCACTAGAGTCCCTAATGAAGAGTCTCTCCCCCGCATCCTTATAGGCCCCCTTCAGATACTGGAAGGCTGCTAGGAGGTCTCCACGCAGCCTTCTCTTCTCCAGGCTGAACAGCCCCAACTTTCTCAGCCTATATTTATACAAGAGGTGCTCCAGCTCCCTGATCATCCTAGTGGCGCTCCTATTGACTTGTTTCAACGGTTCCATGTCCTTTTTATGTAAGGACACCAGAACTGCACACAATATTCCAAGTGAGGTCTCACGAGAGCAGAGTAGAGAGGCAGGATCACCTCCTTCTATGTGCTGGTCACATTCCTTTTGATGCAGCCCAGGCTATGCATCTTTATATATCTTACACAGTTTACTTATGTAAGGTTCAGAGCGTTCTATGTGCTGGTCACACTCCTTTTGATGCAGCCCAGGCTATGCATCTTTATATATCTTACACAGTTTACTTATGTGAGGTTCAGAGCGTGACTCTTTAAAAAAAAAAAAGATAAAAAAATAAAAATCATTTTACCTGGCTGCCTGATACAGAGGTCTTAAAATACCCCAACATTTCTGTTTAGGCAACCAAGTCACAGTACCTTATTCTATCTACTAATACCGTAGACTAAATTAACTTCTGTAACAGTTATTAGCTAATTTTCCTGACACTTGTTTTCACTGCTGTCCTCTGGAGCTAGGTCTGGCTAAGCTCCCCTATGTAAACTAGCTCAGATCTGCTGAGCAGAGGACTGGGATGGTTCAGGTTCTGGCTCACTCTTTGCATGCTACTATACCTACAGTAGTTGAGGCAGTGTGGCAGCTCCTCCCTCAAGAGGGAATTAAATGGAACTTTTTAGAGGAGTGAGGAAGAAATGAGGAAGAAATGAACTGCTTAGGAGGCCACAAAAAAATTTACTTGTGGTTTGGATATGATTCAATTGAGCTGTATTGCTATGTGTGTTATTAACTGTTCAGAAGGTGTTCTTGAATGGTTAGCAGGTCTGAATGAATCTGATTTTTTTTCAATTCTGCATAATTTTTGTGCCAAAAATAGATTTAAAAGAACCTAGCCCAATATTTGGGTTTACAGACCTAGCAATTTGTGAGACAATGCTTAACATATATTAACATACTATTATTAAGCTAGTATCTTAACAGACTAGCTATTAAGAGTTTTAAAAAACTGTTGATAGCTTTTCTTCAGCCTTGTTGTGTTTTGTCTACATACATAGGAACAAGAAGCTATCATCCACTTGGTATTTTGCCACTTGCAAAGCAGACATCACTTCTGTGCTGTATTTAAGTATAAACATAGCAACCTCATCCTTCCAGTATTAGGACTTGGACCTTCTCCCACCAAAGCATTACTTTTCCTGACTCAATAGTGACATTCCTATTTATCAATAAAGCAAGTGATAAAATGTTACTCTGTAAAATTTTCATTACATTTTCTTACTATTTAGCTGCATCGTGCTAATGTTTTCCCATTCTCTGAGATATATGTCAGATAGAATTTTGAAGCAGGTGAGCACTGCTACATATAAACACAAAAATATATATTATCTTTACTGCTAAGTGCTATTTATTTCATCTAAGGTGAGCAGAAATAATGTGATCACATTTACATCAGCACTGGGAAGAGGAGAGTTATATATGGTATATGTAAGACCTGTAAACATACCTCCTTATAATCTGACCAGTAATTCATCTACGTCATATGACTTGAAAAGCAAGCAAACTTTCATGATGACTTTCTCAGTAAGAACTTCCCCTTTTTTCCTTTTTGAGTGAATGGAGGTGAATAAGGTAACTTAGGTCTGTGATGACACAGTCAGAATTTTTTCCTGAGAGGCATATTTGCAATCCTAGCTAACGAATAGCCTACTGCTCCAGAATGAAGCAACACTGCTCTGCACTGTTCTAGATATATCACTGAAGAATACATTCTTCTGCTTCATCTTTTAGGTGTTAACCTGAAGTGCTCAAATATTTTGGAAATTACTTCACAATATACATGTTACATACACTTTCTTTTCACATTTGACAAGAAAACCAAAAAATAAAAGAATAAATTGTCTAGCTAACGTTGATAGTTTTTAGCCTGGATTGCAAGACGTGGGCTTTACCCTATCAAAACCAAACCAAACCAATCAACCAACCAAACAAACAAAAAAAAAACAAACCCAAACAACAAAACCCTACATAAATTATCTATTTGTAATTACAACTACTTTCAAACATGAAGTTCAATGTGTATTTTTGCTATACATTTGAATTTATAAAATTACAGTCTTAAGTATTTCTCAAAATGGGCAAGATTCTTATCTACTGTGAGAAAGAGCTTCAGCTCTGTATTATACCTGTTTTCAATGTGAGCTTATAATTATTAAGGTACATCTAAATCTTAGCTTAAACTGTTCTGTATTGTTCTTCTTTTCAGTCCTTACTATTGAGGTGATGCAAAGCTGCTTTTCAATACCAAGAAAAAAAATAAAATCAAACAGCAGCTTTCTCTGTCAGTGTAGATGAGGATATGTTCATAACAGCAGAATACTCCACTCCCCGTTCACTTCTTTGTATGACGTATGGCCAGATGGTGTAATTCAGTGATTAATATTTACGCCCGCCTGAAGACATAATTAACATAAATTATGTCAAAATCAGGCAAATGGACTGAACTTTAATCTTTCCTGGTTTTCTCATCAATCTGAAGCACTCTGTGGCCTTACTATCTTCCCACAAAGCACTGTTTTGTCGAAAGAAAGTTAATCTATATTTCCTCAGACTTAATAGCCACACTGGAACAAAGAGTAGAGTGGTATTGGCAGACACATCTCAGAAGTGTGAAAGACCAATAACTCATGAATAACAAGTCTGTACTAACAGCTTTAATGAGTGCTTTAATGGTTTAATGGATGGCACTTTAATAGGATTTCTAGTATATTCATTCTGAAAGCTTGCCTTCAATAAGGCTGTTATTATCAAAGAACTGGATTTGTTCATAGCGTAACCGTGCAGTATGCGTGCTTTGTGCAAAAGAAACAAAGATATCTATAATACTGTTATTACTCCCCCCCCCCATGCTTTGACTAATCTTTCAGCTATTGTGTCCTACACTGTTGGCTGCTGAAAAAGTCTGATCTGTTACTGGGAAGAGACTTGAGCAATATTTACTAGTACAGTGCCCCATCCATAAGGTAGTACTTTGACTATGAATCATGGTAAACCAAATGTGTTTTCAGAAGAATTTCAAACAATCCCCCTTCAGTAAACTCTGTACCTTCTCATTGTGAAGCTTTCCTTTAAAGTACTTTAACAAGAGGCAAATGTTCCCTGCTGTGATCCTGAGTCTTCCAGGAATATAACCTGGCATAGTACCAAGGAAGGGAAGAGTATGACAAAATGTGACCTTTCTTAACATAATGCTTGCCTGTCCTGCAACAGTGCTTTGCTAATGGTCATTACACCAGCAAAGTAAGAGCCAGCAGGTTTGAGTCTTTGTGTGTCACAGGCATTGTGAGTCACTACGTAGATTTCACAAGCCCAGAAGGGGAAGGGTGCATGTCCATTCAAGAATTTCCCAGCTGTTTGAGGCTCAAATTAAATCATCAGAAAGTACTGGGTCTCAGAGAAACCTAACATGAGGTACAGAAAGAAGAATGAAAAAGACAGATTTGAGAGGATGTCAATACAAATAGGTTCTGCACAGCAGGAGAAAGTAGTCAGCTACCCATAAGAATGATCAATTTGAAGTTCTTTTACCAGTATCAGCAATTGTGAGGAGAATCTCGTATCGTAGCTGATGCATCTAAAATGGGATGCTATTGTATTATGCAAGAAACCTGCTAAAAGCATGAGATTTACATACTATATTACCAAAACATGAGTGTTACATGCATGAATATTAATACATGACCATGGCAACTTGTCAGCTGGAGTTTTCTTATTAAGGCACAGTTTTTTACATCAAACTTTAAAGTCTGTCATCTTCAAGAGGTGGGAACAAACCCATATTATTTGCATAACTAAATTTTTGGAACTAAAAGATAAGTTCATATCCTGGTCCTAAAAAAAGTTAAAAGCTCACAGGTGAGACATTTCCTGTTGACTTTTGATGGAAAGTGACTCAACTGCTCAAAAGTAGCTAGAAGGCTAAGGCCTTTGCTAAACTCCTCTCAAGACCAAAGGTATTTCCTCTAGAGTATCAAGCTAATACTCCAATGATCAAATGAGATTCTCTAAAACCTGGTTCCAATGAAATCAAACAAGCTATATATGCATATAACTAAAGCATACTTAAGAAGGAAAAACCCCCATTATTTGAAAACATTTTTGAAGGACAGTCTCTATTACATAAAAAGCTTTAGAAAACCTAAGTTTGAAAGAATAAATCTTACTGGTTTATATTTCTTCTTTTTCAGTCTTAAATGTAATTTATTTATTCTCTATCAGCAACTAAAATCCTTTGTCCATGATATTGTAACAAGCTGTGGTGGAAATAATACTGCGTAGGAAACAGAGGATTATATTCAACTTCAGGTAGTAAATAAACAATAACGCTTGAGTAATGGAAAACCTCCTTAGTTTAAATATTTTGTGATTAAAGCATCCTATTGTTTTTTGTTTTGTTTAATATAGTACATGAAGTACAGCAGCTCTTAAACTGCAAATTTTGGAATTGTCTCATGTAGGACACTGGTGTTGCTTTAAATTTTCAAGGTATTTTTAAAGCACTGTAAACATTTTATTTTTAGCAAACGAGTAAAGGACTGAAATTCTTCACTGATTCCTTCATTGTCCCCCATAACTCCAAAAATATTGCAAATGAATCTTTCTAAAAAGTACACATAAAACTCAGTTTTACCTATAATGACCTACATAGTCTGTCATTGAATAATTTTTCTTGCTATAAGAAGTGGACAACTTTTCTCTTCTTATGCATATCATGGTTTTCAGTTGGGCAAAATGAAACTAACATTTTTTATAGTGTTTGACTATTTAAACTTTCTTTGTGGAATACTTTGTCAAAATAGCATTAGGTATCAGACCTAAACCTAGCATTCAATTATGTCAACCAAGCTTTCTTTTATCTGAATATTCTTTTAATTATATAAGCATAAATGAATGCTGTTATCCCAAGGAAGCATTCACAGCACAAAGGAAAAAGATAATATACTACTATAAATCTTAAATAGTGCCACTTCAGATTCCTGCATTATGTCTTTAAAATTCTCTGTTGTAACTGTCCTGCTGGCTCTGATACTACCCTGGGTGGAACTAAGCACCAAACCACCTAGGTGAATGCAACAGCATATGTACTATTAATAAGAAGACAAACAGCTTTTCATCCTTCACTGACTACATTAATTGTTTCTCAATAAATGGAGCACATCCTATGAACATAAAGCTACAGAATACCCATAAATGATGTCTGTACTTTTAGAAAAAGGAAGCTATTGTAAACATAAAGAACAGAAAACAAATTTTTGCTGAGAAGAAATTGATTTTTGCATATGAGTCACGATTATCTGTAATGATATGGCATTTAAGTGAAGCTGTTTCCTTGGTGCAGATTCATTCAGTAGGTTATCTGTTCTTTATGTACTCCTAAAGTGGTTTATATCAACAGTAAGTTTTATATGCGCTTCTACTATATAAAATTTATCATATTTTAGTGTCCAGTGTTTATCTTATCACAGCTTGAGATACAAAAAACACATAAATATAATATATTGGTTAAATTGTATTCTCATCACAAACTCTACCCACTGATACTGAAAAGATACAATAATACTTGTACAGCAATATGGCACAGAGTCAAAATGCATCCTCATCTTTTCCAGTATTCAGTGTTCAAGCAAAAGACTGTCTGTAATTTACCAAAAGAAGCCTAATGAGGAAAAGCATTAAAATTACATATAAATTCTCATAAAATTAGTTAACCAGGGCACAAACACACATACATATAGAGTAAATCATACAGCAAGATAGAGAAGCCTGTAATGTAATTTTTGTGTTGCAGTGACAGGTTCTCACACAAAAAAAGTATGAATCTGAATCTACTTCCGTAAGGGTATAAAACTATTACTACAGATCTCAGATAATAAATGTGAAAATATTTTAAAAAAGACCCAGGAATCTGCTCTGAAGGAATAGGTTTTCTATTCTATGTTATAGGAGGAAATGACCTTATAAATGCATCCCATGTATTGCATGAAGTTGGCAGAACATGAATGTTCTGTTTCAGTCTATTTCCATGACCACTTTTTATTGTTAATTCTGAAGCCTGAGTTAAGAAGGAAATATAATATACAGGTCAATTTCTTATGAATATGGTTTTCTGCTTAGCAGCTGTCAAGTCCATATGGAGCTTTACATTACACAAAAATCTCACTGAAACGGATAAAGTCAGCAAAAGCTTCATAATAATCTGTCGTGATCAAGAATTTTGTCTTTAAATTAGGCAATACATAACATCTATGTGACAGAAAGGATATGTCAACATGTTAAAAAGGTAAACCAACATTTTGCAGAGGCTTGAGTTTTGCAAGATTGCAAGCTAATAATAAGTAATGAAGGATTATGAAAAATTTCTTGTGAAATAGCTAGAAAGTAACTTTATTGAGAAGAGGACATAGCATCTTGCAGTAGTCATAACCTTTAAGGCTTGGCCACTGTTCTGTCATGAAGTCTAGTATTTAAGCTAAAGTTGTGAGAGAGATGTCTCCACTGCTCCCATGATCATCCCCTGCAAAAACTGAAGTAGAAGAAGCCTTGAAGAAGACAATACAAAATACTTTCTGAAGCCTTACAGATGTAGGAGGAACACCAATTGACAACATTGAAGCTTAGAAAACATTACACAGCTGGAAGACAGTCTACGCTGGAGAATACACCCGTTTTACTGCATCACAGCAATGAGGAAGTTGTATAGTTTAGTTTTGGGTTTGTTTTTTTTTTTTCTTTTTTCCTGAGTTTATACTATATATATTGTTACTTACTTTTTCGCAATACCTACTCTCCCAATTTGCCTTCTTATGCTAGGCATTCCTTTCAGAACCAGAGTGCAAATGGATGCAGTTTGGATTTACTATTTCTTTAATGGAAATTTCAGAAAGATTCAGAAAGACCAGTAAAGGTCTGTGGTTTTCTGCTGCATGCTACATCTTTAACTCTTGAAGATGAAAAATATCTTTTTTTTTTTTTTTTCCTTCTGTGTCCCCAGTTCAAATGTTATCTGAAGTGACAGTAGTTCAACTATAACCATCTGTACTCATTTGTGTCTCGGAATCAAACAGTTGCTTTTAAAGAGCATTAGTGAGGACTGCTCCTGAAAGAGAAGGTCCCAGTCCCTGGCCCCACCAACTCACTTGTGCTGGCACTAGTGCTCACGCAGAAATGTGGTGAGCTAGTTCAGGGAACTGATCCAACTGAAAACAGCAAAGAAAAATAAAACAATTAGTTTTCAGCTGAATCTATTTCCTGAGATAATCCTTGAACAGCTGCACATGTGCTAGTGCCAGGACTGGCACAACAGAGAAAATAGGAATGCACAGCCAAGACAGGGAGATGACTTACAGTGATCATCAAACTGCAGCCTTAGTCCACTGCCTAGACTAGACCATGAAATCAAATAGCAATGCTATTCACTAATTCTGTTTCAAAATAGGTGAATCTTGCACTAGATGGAAATGAAGTCTCATCTCCAAAGCTGGAAATTCAAAGATAAACATTGAATACCACTGGGAAAAGCAATGTGAATGAAGCTTCATGTTGACCTACACTTGCCCACGTTGTTATATAAAAACAAACAAACAAACAAACAAACAAACAAACAAACAAACAAAAAACCAAAACCAAACATGAAAACTTATTTTTAGGCAGACTTGTAATCAGGTCTGGAGGGCCAGATAACTACAAATTAACAACTTAATGTACCTTCAAAATGTGGGCTATAAATGGTTAAGATTATGTTCTCAAGATGATTTTAATGATTTAAATACTACCAAAAATTTAAGATAATTGCAGTGTAAGAAGAACCATACCATCTCCACATTCTCTAAAAAAAATGTGCTTTTACTCCACCTTTCTAACAAAGTCTAACAAAGTTTAAGCAATGATTAGTGGCACAGCAGACTATAAAGAAAATACTGTCAGTGATCCCTCTGGGAGCTATTAATCCTTGGGTCACTGAGATAACCACCCACAGATACCCTAAATAAGCATCTTTTTTTTCTGATGGTTCAGTATATCTTTATCTACAAATTTTTGACATAGACAATATGGGTATTAAAAAAACAACTATAATTTACTGTGTTTAATGGATGGCTATCTAAGTCTCTGCAGCCACAAATTACTGACATAAGAGGCTGTACCTCTTATGGCTTCACAGTGCCAATACCCATCTGTGGAGGTATAGTCCATGGATTACTGCAGACAAGGTGGATGATTGTTCTCTTCCAGTTAAATTCTTCCATGCTTCTATAGATGTGGTATTATTGACAGAAGGAAAACAGAGTGTCTTAAAACTGGTACAGTAGGACAACCAGGCAACTGCAAATGGTTTTAATGTACACAAAATTAACACAGTGGACTGTAACTACTTTGAAGCTCATACTGTATGTGTCCTGTCAGGACTACACAGGAGATTTTAAATATAATGTAAGATCTTTTAACTACAAAGTAGATGGATGTTTGCGTATATTATGGAGAGTAAGTGCTGTATCATTCACACACAACTTCAGGCATGTGCCCATGAAATCTGCCTGGCACATGTCATTGTAAAAAGAGAACATACTGTTACAAGCAAAGAAACCACCCCATCAGTGTAATAATTTTACACAGAAATTTTTTTTTATCATTGTTTTAATATCATATGAAACTGGCATCTCCACGGTAGGTGCATATCAGAGAGATGTCTAGGGAAACAGAAAACATGGCATTTAAAATAATTTGAATAATGAGAAAGTGGGGGAAATTACCTCATACTCCTGTGAGAACTTCAAATTGTCATTTGCTTTCAACCTTTCAATGTGATCTGCAAGTTCCAAGATAGGTATTGGGGGATGACTGGCCATACCTGTTGAGCAAGAAAAAAGAAAATAATTTAAAGGAAACTACAGTGATGGCATCACTCTAAAATTTAGAAAATGTAGTAGTTAGAATGGCTAGAAATGTGTAAGTAGTAAAGATGTCGTATGTGAGAGAAGCAGGCAAATAGTTTGGTTACTCAAAGCAGGACATGCTCTGGATAGATGAGCTCTGAAGCCAAATCAAAAGAAGTCACCAAGCATACTCCCAAAGCTAACATTCCTAGTGTAGAGGAAAGAGTTACTGTGATGTGAGTCAATGAAGTTAGCTAGGCATGGAAAAAATGAGACAGTTAGACCTGATGTCGACCTCTGCTTTGAGTAATGACTCTTAATGTCATTTCAAACTCCTTCTCCTGCACTGCATGAAATGGAAACTCCACTGAATTAGATGAGGAAAGGTGAGTTGAGAAACAGACACTGAAAGAGCCCTAAAGGGGAAAGAACAGTGTTTTGACAGAAAACAAAGTGACTTATGCATAATCAAGAAAAATGAACTTGAAGAATGAAGGTTACCAAGGTAACCGGAGACACCTGAACCTGCAAAGGAAATGGTAAAAAACAAAGAAACCTCAAAACAACATGAAATTAATTTAATAAAATAAATTATAAAGAATGAAATGGATAAGGATTAATAGTAATGCATCAAGGTCTAGAAGACTGACTGTATTCTAAATTAGAAATACTCAAACATTTTATGAAACTTCGAAGTGACTAACATGCAACTATGAATGAGTAGAATAACATGCACCATTGCTTTTAGACAACAGTCACTGAAGACAACATTGGACATCAGACAATTAGAACTTCAAAAATGTTTTCACTAGTAGCAGATTGTAGAGGCAGGGGTTGTACAGTTTGGCTGGACACACATACTGACTGCACTAGTACCTTTAAATATGCTTAATCTGAAACCCCATTTATCAACCCCCAAAAGTACCTACAATCTACTTCAGGTGTAAACATCTTTGTCCACTGATGAAAATACCGAGTGAAAAAGAAGAACTGGGAATTGGAGATAGACATAGGTGTGGAAGCGAGTACAGGGACAGCAAGGCAAAAGAAAGACAGAAGATGTGGGGTCAACTAGAACAATATGCCAGCTGAAGATTTGGCAGGCAAAAATTTGGGACGTTTGTTTCACACTATTAGTCTTCATGACCCTTCTCCAAAACGCTTACTTTCTTCTCTTCATGCTTTACACTATCACACCTAAAATGAAACTGAGTTTTCAATTACTTGTGGAAGAATTCAGAGCTGGCTAGAAAATATCAAGCTAGTGAACCCCAGGATCTCTTGAAATTACAAAGGGAAAACAATGATGACTCAAGGGGGCTCAAGCTGGAAGCCATGTTGCACAATGCAGTTTGCTTTGTCACCGTGAATTTCAAGAGCATGCCTAAGACTGTGAACTTTCATTTCCTGTAAATGTACCTGAAAATGACTAAAATGACTATGTGGTTACAACACAGTCATGCTATAGTATGTTTTTATTTTTTTTTTTTTTTTTTTTTAATTTTTTGACATTTCAGGCATCATACTAGAGTACAAAATAATGTCTAGTAGCACTGTCCTTAATTCTTCTAACCGTACACTTATACATTTATATATTACCTTCATAGCACATCTGTGATGGTAAAATATTATTTGAAGTAGATGCTAAAGCACAGTCAGTCAACTAAGGAATCAAAATATTCAGATATAATGGAAACATTTATTATAAATTTCAATTAACAAATTAGTCCATGAGTACTAATTTATCTGAATCCATTCTGGTTGTCTCCCATTTTCTTAGAAATTTCACTTAATAGAGCTTGGCTATTCTCAAAATGAGTGTGGGTGACAGTCATCTAATAATTACACTGATCCAGATCAAGCACCCCTATGGAAAATATGTGAGCGAGAAGGCACAAGAGAACTCTAGACTAATCCAGAAATGGAGGTGGACTGATGTACATCTAAAACAGTGCTTGAACAAAGAAAATAATAGAGACAAAGATGTTTAGACCTTTTCGAGCGAATCGTGGGAGAGAGTTATTATCATATAAGGACTGAGTGGTAGTTTGGCTAGAGAGGGAGGACACAGAGCCAATCAGGGAGGCGTAGGGGACTGAATTACTGCTCAAAGCTGCAAAAAGTAAAAGCCAATCGGAAATGGGAAACAAATTAGTAACAGCAGTAGACCATCATAACCAATCAAATCTTGCACATACAGACACTTCAGACATTCACAAAACAGCATCTGGACTCAACTAAGAAGATGTCTAAAGGTCCAGTTACCCTATTGTAGACATAAAGGACATAAACCCAAAAAGAATGAGACTTGCTCATCACATGATGAACCTGTCTAAATTACCAGCATCATGAACACAATTCTCAATAATTAGCTTACTTTTAAGGAACAGTTTTTAAAGATGCTGAACATCCATTCCTTTTTAAACAATTTCTTTTTTTATATACTCCTCTATATGCCAGTTGACATTCCTAAGGAGGGATTTCACATTAAACACTGCAAAATGAAACTTGACATAAAACTTTCTTTTCTGAGGAAAAAAAAGGAACTACTTACAACTTCAGAAACTGGTAATTTTTGACTGCCATTTTTGCCTCTCATTTTGGGCACTTACACTTGGACATTTATTAACTTTCTTCAAAAAATATTCTGCAGTTAACTTGTGAAGTAATTGCATGTGGTATGTTTTCATCTTTCAAATATATAAAATGTATCCTACTGAGACAATATAAGTACCTACTTCTTAACAGAAACTCTAAAGGACTTTATGTAATCAGACTATGAATCGTAACAAGCATCAGAACAGATTATGCTATGAATTAACATTTCAAGATCTCATTGTCTCATGCAAAAGCATGAGGCTTCTACTGAGCTTAACATGAGTTGCACGTGAACATCAGGTGTAGAAGTTTATTAAAAAAACAAACCCCAAAGTACAGCTAAGCACACTTCTTTTTGTGGCTACAAATAAGAAAATACACTTGTTTGCTAACACACCTCCACATCAATCAACACATATTATGAAAACACAAAAAAATTAAGGACAAAATACAGCTAAATTACAACGGATTCTGTGACATGCTAGAAAGTCAAAAGAAACACCATGCTGAAAACATGCTTTCAAACTTTGAAATTAGAAAATAAAGAGATAAAACCTCTTAGAAACTCAAACAGGAAAAAAACCCAACAAACCAACAAAACCATATCCCCTACCCCATTTTCCTTCCCCTTCCCCCCATCTCGTACCCAAACCAGCACATGCAAAACATAGCTGAAATTGTATCCATAAGATGTTTTTATTTCAGATTTGGTAGGAGATTGCCAAATGTGATTGATCCCAAGCAGCCTAGCAGTGACCCCTCCACATGAATAAAATGAGAATGTATGGTTAAACTGCAGATTAGAATTATCTTCTACTTAATCTGTGGTAAATACATGACTAAGGAACACAGAATACCACATGTGCTACAGTTTCAAGGAAAAACTGACAGAGCAAGATCAGAATTCATCTACGTACTAAAGGATATTAAAACTGTTATATATTCTCCTTTACCACATTGAACCACGTGGGTGTTTGGCCTTGTCATTAGTGCGTTATATTAGGATTTTGTTTGTTGTCAGGGTTTTATAATAAGAGCTTTAAATCATTTAAGAAACACACATTTCTTTACAAATCTGGACCTGTAGGTTGACGTGCCCACAATAAACAACAAGGAAGTTAGAAGCAGCTGCTAGCACACAGACTACAATCTAGATGAACTGAAAATGTGATATATTATTTTCACAGAAATTTTCTTATTAAATAAATTGTATTTCAAGTCCACATCTAATACTCTTTGATCTAAAAAAACCCAATATATTACATCTTCATTTTTATTTAGTAACACAAAATGCTTTCCCACACACCAATCTGTATTGAGACGTTTTTTCCTTACAGGAAAAGGAGGGAATCAGTGACAGTGTTTATTGATACTTACTCTTACCAAGGAGGTAGAATTACATACATGTTAAAATTCAAGCATGGAGACCGGAAAAAATTAGCTACGACCCTGATTCAAGAGGAATTTGGCATCCATAAAAATTTAGCAAGGATGCCTTTAGCATATTTCACAAAAAATTACTGTTACTTTAGAATTTCTTTTTCATACAGCTACAGTAAAGCGAGAGAGTGATCTTATGTCTTGTGTACAAAGCTAAATTTGCAAGATTAACTCTAGAGGAATGTCATTCTGCAACAGCTATTCTAAAACAGTTAAGAATGTGTAATATTGCAAAATTAAGTCACTTTTATTCCAGAAGAACTGATGTTCTTCAAAAGCAGATGAATTATTCTGGAATGAAAGTGAATTTTGTTCTGTAACAAAGACTTCGTTTTACAAAGCGGCCCAAAAGGCTCTGTAGCATCACAACAGAAGACCCAGCTCTGAGTGAAGTGTGAAAGCCATCTACACTGAGAAAAGGAGAAACCTGGTTTTCAGACCATGGTCTAAAATTGTTCAGTATAATAGCATGTTGCAAAACCACTGACTACAATGCAGGAAAAAAAACCAAAAATTACTCTTGTAAGGAGCAGAACTTTCAACTCCATCTCCCAGCTAAGCAGTTTTTGATTGCCTCTCAGTTTGAAGGCAACCAAATAGGATATCAGGAAATGCTATTTGCACTCTGGAACCTATGCTTTTTCTGGGTGCCTAAATTCTTCGTGTAAGTGAAGTTCACATGAAGAGCTCCGTGTAGGATTGCTCACTGTAAAAAGGCCATTCCAATCTGGTTTTGTCATGGAGACAAACCACAGTAGTTCCTTCAGCATTGTCAGAATTCCCATAGACAGAATTGTGTGGATAAACTAAGGGAATAAATTTCCTCCTACCTTGCATAGCAGATGATTGAATCTAGACATGACTTTTTCCACTTTTGTTACATGCACTGGTTTTGTCTGGATCTGTTTTACCCTTTTCCTGCCTCATCTTAGAAGCAAGTTATGGAAACTTCCTTAGAAATCCAGAGAGTGTTATGTGAGCACTTACTGGTCTAATAAAAAAAAAGAGTCTTTAACACAGATCAGTAATAATTCAATTTATTTTTCTTGTATTTCAAAACATCTTATTTAGTTTGTAAGAGATAATGAGATAATTGTTTAATTGGCACCTGACTGCACAAATTGCTAATGAGTATGATGTATTCTATACTTAAATAAGGACAAAAACCCAATCTCATTTGAGGCATGACTCAATTTAGTTCTTTGAGTGATCGGTAGATTGAAGTCTTTGCCTGAGCCTTGGTTCTCTCTTAAACCCCTCAAACCATTTAACATCAGTTATTTTACTCTATGCAAAACTGGGTCTCTTCATTTCAGGAAACCTTTTGTGAAGGCTTAATTATTACCTCTTCCCTACCTGTCATGGAGATTTCTAGCATTTGTGCACCATTTTAATGATTTTAATCCTGTTTTCATAAGAATGTGACTGATTTTTCCTCAACTACTCACTCCAGTTCCAGAAGAATAACAGACTTATAAATGAAATCCTGTAGGCTACTGAGAGATTGGGTATTTTCACGTTTACTCAAAGAAAATCTGGCACAGCTGTGACCTACACACAGTCATATGGGCTTATCTAACACATATACATTTTCGGATAACATATATGAACATTGGATCATATTCTCATCTGTAGAGCAATGGCCTAATACAAATGTAAAGAGAAAATGTCAATTTTGTCTATGGAGCTACTCCATCCAGTGAGAAAAAAAGCTAGAAATGAATTTTATCCTTTCTGGACAAAGTAACATAGGAAACTTTTTAGGTAAGTACTAAATTAGTGAAGAACGAAGTTCTGTATTGACAGGACAAGAAAAAGTGACGGGAAAGTAAGACATTTGCTGGCTGCTAGCTTAGACTGTGGACTTTCTCCTCATCTTCATGCTGACTTGATAGCTCTATGACAAGTACAACGTAAGTGTGCCTAAATCATTGCCTAGATATTATCAGAGATAAAATCTTGTTTCCCTACAATTTCTATCAAAAAGTTATGCCTAGCCACCTGCATCAGAAGTATTCTCTGCTTGTGGTTAGAAATTCAAATTTACCAGAGGAAGAGATTTACTTTCAGATTATTTTGTTACGATATACCTGATCAGACCTTTCCTCACACAAAATATAGGATTGCTAACATTTTTTGGAAAGAGGCTGTTTAGAAATCTCTTAAAGTATTAAACCTTATGAATTTTATAGGAGTGTCTCATTCACCTCTCCTACTGAAAACTGACAATCTGGATATGCCAATGTCTTAGAATTTTTTTCTCTAACACTTCTTCACATTAAGGATTCATTCTAATATTAATTCATTCTAATTCATTCTAATATTAAAGTATTAAAGCTTATGAATTTTATAGGAGTGTCTCATTCACCTCTCCTACTGAAAACTGACAATCTGGATATGCCAATGTCTTAGAATTTTTCTTCTCTAACACTTCTTCACATTAAGGATTCATTCTAACATATGGTTTGGTTTTGGTTTGTTTTTTTTTTTTTCCCTCTTCCCACTGAAAGCAACTGCTGTGCTTAGAAACCGCCAAGAAAACTTCCTACCTGGTAGAAAATAAAAACCACACACCTGAGTGAGAACGAATAACAAAACAAACAAAACTGGCACCCTGCATGTACAGCTTTTCTGTTATTTTTCTACATTAAACTTGAAAAGCTTTGTCTCCCATGTTATTTGATGGTGCGTTACTCTGTGGAGTTGGATAAACATTCCAACAAGATCTAAATGTTTAAATTAAATCCATCTGGATTTTAATGAAATGGTAGCCCTAACTGAAGCTAATGTGAGTTAAGTGAGGTTCTGCTTCTACTAGCACAAAAACTGTGCCTTGCCTTCTCTGGGGCTAAGATTACATGTTAATTAGCGATTGGTGCACAGCAAGAAGAATCATGGGTTAGAAATTTTCTCCTTGATATTTAATTGCATGCTGAGAATCACCAGTAACGGGAGTGATCTGTACCTAGGGGTCTTAGGTGGTGCAACAGTAGGAAAAAAGATCCCAATTTGATTTCTGTTCTATATTTTTAACAACAATCTTAATCCTCCATTCTGTAAAAATATTTATAGCAGAGAAAAAGAATTCATAGTAGAAATGGATTGCAGATGTTCTGCTCAACTAGCTACATAGAAAAATGCAAGCTTCCCAGATAAAATATATCACTGTAAGGAAAGGTATATGTCCTCTCCTCTCCAGTCACTCTCAGAACAATAAAATGGAGTTTAGGTATTTACAAGTGCCACAAATTCTGCAATTTTTTAATAACTTTACATTCTAAATGTAAATTTAGAATGACAATAAATTAATTTTACATGTGTAGCTGTTAATACTTGGCAGCATTTTTTTTCCCATATATTACTTTATTTGATGAGAAATACTAAATAGATTGGCAAGACTCAACATCTAAATACATGGACAGCAGAAGTTTATGTTTGTACACCTAGTTATTAAGACATACATTCAGTATATTAACTGTATACAGATAATCATTTGTTCTAGGCATAAGCTAAACTGTAGAAACTATATTCTTCTTTTCATGTTTCAAAGACTTGCATGCATACTTCTATCTCTGTAACAAACTTTAAGCCTTTGCATGAAAATGCTGGATAACACAAACCTTTGCTTATTAAAGGTGAATCTACATTAATATTGCAGAAGCAGAACAGTGAACCGAAACTTCCACTCTGCACTTAGGTTCATACTGTGGAGAGGTCCCATAGTATGTGAACAACTTTAAATTAGAAGATGTGCTCCTGAAACAAATCTAATTTGCTCCAGCTGCTAAAGAGCATTCAGTGCACTGAAACACACTAATAAAGCAAGGTAAAACTGAAGCCCCCAGGATCTTCCTTTTCTACCTCTGCCATATGCACACAGTGTGGGATATTGGGTCTTTAGTCCCAGATTCATTGTTCTGCAGATTCACTCCTACTGGGGCTATCTTAATATAGACATTATTTAGAAAATCAGAAACAAGATTTGCAAGTTCAGTTAAACCTTTCGTAATATTTAGTATGTCAGATTCTGCAGCTCATCTCTTAGCATCTCAAGTACTTTGCTTGCTGCCTTTATGAGCTTGAATTTATTAAGGTCCTTTCCAACCCTAACTATTCTATGAGTCTATGATTTTTTATACTTTAATAAATTTGACAAACACAAACCTCAAGAAAGTTTGGACTAATATTCATCAGGCTGGGACTGTGAGCAATCACACTGCAATAGAAAACAAGTCTACTGGAATACATCATGATCGAAATTAAGCACATCAATACTATTTTAAGTAGTTCTCTCCTGGTGTTTCTTGCCTATCAAACCAAATGGCTTACGAAGACAATGTTTAATAAATAAGTAAATAAAATATTTAGAAGTGTGTTGTTTTTACCTTCAGAACTACTGATGTTTAGTAGCTTCCTTGATTCTTAACATACAATCTGATTTTAAAAGACAGGCCTATTTCTCTAGTTAGTATTTCTTTTCTTTATTGTACATCTGCAATGTAGTGTAGCTTTCTATGGTATTAACGGGTTACCTGATAATGCAGTAGGCAAGAAGGAAGCTTATTTACAAAGAAGTAGCTGTGAAAATATCATTAATAAATAGAAGAAATGCATTTCCCAATAATCTTTTATAGCACTGTCAGGTTTAACTTGGAATTTCAGTTCATAAAACACATCCATCAACACATGTGACTTTTGGGTCTTCTTTTGTACAACTTTAATTTTGTTCCATGAAGGACTTTTCATTCAATAAAGAAATTACAGTATTATTTCGAAAACTGGTGAAGAAATATATCGTGCAAAAACTCATAAGCAATCAACATATATTCTTCTAAACAAGCAGCATTTCTGTTCCATAACAGCACCACTAATCAGTTTGTGATCATAGAGCTCTCAGTAAGGTATTGTTGTATCTTACCTGGAGTTTGAAAATTAAGGCGTCGCAACTCTACTGGATCTGTGGGATGGTGAGAGGGGACCTCCTTGCTGTTGGGTATGCTGCTTTTTCTAGAATCAGATTCAGCCCTCTTCCTGCATGGAGAAGGTGAATACAAGTGAACATAAGATCAAAGTGTTAGCTTAACAAATAAAAGTGCCGAAGTGTTTAATCACTGTATTCTAAAGACAGGCTGCCTCTTTCTGAAAGAGTACTTAATCCAGTACAAAGTAAAATAATTATGCATGTTGGGAGGACAACTACAATTTGCAATGGCAAAATGAATCTAAGTATAGTAAGTAATGTCAGGGGGAAAATAGCTCCATTCTGCCCTAGACTGATCCTCTAGATCATTATTCTGGGCTCCCAGGTAGAAAGCTATTACAAGATACAACATGAAATATAAAAAAAAAAAAAAAATCACATTATCTCTATTTTAAAAGCTAGCTATACTTTATTAAAAACTATGAAAAAATTAAACACACAGTTAAAAATAAACAGAAGTTATAATAATTGACTTCATATTTTATACAGACAGTTTTGCATCGCTTATAAAAAAAATCACATCTATTCTTTGGGTACCTTCAATATGACAGAAAACAGCATAGAAGACACCTATCCTAGAAGGCACCTATTCCCTTCATTTCCTAGGAAGTAAAATTTTGCTGTGTTGCCTCTCATCTCTCTAAGAGCTCCATTATACAATCTTCATGCAGCTGATCACACCTACATATTGAAGGCTCAGATTCTGTATGAATGTTTCTGATCAAATTAAGACTGTCACTGAAATTATAGTACTTCTGTCAATCTGTCCAAAATAAGTAAAGGCAAAGAAACAAAAGAAAGGAGTAAGGAAGGAAAAGAAGAAGGGAGAGAGGAAGGGAGGGTGAGAGGTCAGGAGGAAGGAAGGAAGGGAAGGAGAGAAGAAGGGAAGGAGGGTGAGAGATATGGAGGAAGGGGGAAAGAGGGGGAGGGAGGAGAGAAAAGAGAAGCAGAGTCCTGACTGAAGAGTGTTTGGACTCTTGACTGTCCAGATGAAATGGAAATAATTTGAAAGTATCATAATTTGATACTCTCAAATTATACCATACCATAATTTGAGAGTATCATTTCCTAATGCAAAACATTGGAATATGTAAATTTAATGCTTTAATTCAATACGACTCCTTCTTCACTAGTCATCTGAGTTCCTGAATGAAAATGCAAACTGGGTGATATTCTTTATCTAACATAAAAAAGAAGATGCAAACAGCAACAAAGAACTACTTTGTGAAAAGAGAACTAGGATGACTTTAAGGTTTATGATCACAACGTCTTTTCCAGGTGTCCAATATTTGTTCTAACACACCAGTATTGTTGGGGTGTGGGGTGGGGGGGTGGGGTGTGCATAGGAGAGTGGTTTTATTTGGGGGGGAGTTTTTGTGGTTTTTTTTTTTTGCTTGTTTGTTCTTTTTTTCCTTTTCCCTTTCCCTAATTGGTTTAAAACAACAAAAAGCTAAATCTGTTGTTATGCCACCAGGCTCCCCTCTTAAAAAAAACGCTCAATTGATTTCTTACTGGTCTTAAATTATGAACACCTGTTGGCATTCATGAAAGGGGCGTACAGCAAGATTTCAGAAACTATGCAAAGAAGCCAAATAGCAACATTGTTGCAGGAATTATTTAAAAGTTACAATTCCTATGATTTTTATGGGTGGGGGGAGAGGGGGAAAGGAAGTGTTTAGCTGTAAACATATTCCATCTGTTCTCTGGTAAATACCTTAACACATTTATTAACTTCTCTTTAGTGAAGTGATGAAGATTTAGATTTGATTCTTCTGGTTTTACTCTTATTTAAAATAAAAACATTATGGAGAAACTCAGTAGAAATTCTTTTTTCAATTTTGATTCTGACTATCATCTATGAAGATGATCAGGGGACTGGAGCACCTTCTCTATGAAGACAGGCTGAGAAAGTTGGGGCTGTTCAGCCTGGAGAAGGCTGCGTGGAGACCTCCTAGCAGCCTTCCAGTATCTGAAGGGGGCCTATAGGGATGCTGGAGAGAGACTTTTTATTAGGGACTGTAGTGACAGGACAAGGGGTAATGGGTTAAAACTTAAACAGGGGAAGCTTAGATTGGATATAAGGAGGAGATTGTTTCCTGTTAGGGTGGTGAGGCACTGGAATGGGTTGCCCACAGATGTTGTGAATGCTCCATCCCTGGCAGTGTTCAAGGATGGGTTGGACGAAGCCTTGGGTGATATGGTTTAGTGTGAGGTGTCCCTGCCCATGGCAAGGGGGTTGGAACTTGATGATCTTAAGGTCCTTTCCAGCCCTAACTATTCTATGATTCTATGATCTCAAACTCTTACCACTGTAGCACATTGCCATAGTGTTCTTTCTTCCTAAGTAAAGGTCTGTGATGCAGTTCTCAAGTATTTTTGTGTATATTTCCTTCTCCTCAAGTCTAGGGTGGAATTGTCCAGAGATAAGCTTCATTTCCCTCTTTTACACTTTTAAGTCACTACTGGGCAGCATAACTTCCTATTAATCTAACAAAAGCACTAAAATCTCTTCTAAAAAAATTTATTTTTTTTAATACTTGTAGGACAATTTATTTATTATCATTCATTATTATTCCCAGGATTATTCTGGCTCTGCCATTTGTTCAGACTATATATAATTGTTTTAGATTATGGAATGGTTTTGAGACAACTGAGGTGGAAAAAATATCCACAAAGGACAAATGAAATCACCACATCATCTTTGCTTGTACAACTGTAAGTCAGCATCAAAATTCTGTGTATGGAGCATTACGGAGATTAGAGTGGCAAACACTTCAAAGACATGCATGCTTTCCTTAAACGGCTTTGGCTATAGCAAAGAACCACTGTCATAACTTCATTAAAACACAGATAAAACTGCATGTACATTGCACAGCTGTGCTGCCTCTTGAAAAAGTACCCATGGAGAAGCAAAATAAAAGCTGCAAAACTTGGCTGCATATGTTATATTTCTGTTCAGTGCTTTCTTTATTCCTTTCTACATAACAAATCTTTCAGTTGCCTTCTTACTGATACTATGTTCATTTAGACTGACAGGTGCACTGTCTTAGATAATTATAGGATAACTTAGATAATTATCACAATAACTACTTTTTTTTTTCCTCTTTTTTTCTCCTTTCTGGGTTAAACAAAGAGTGATTACTTTTCATGTCTCACCTGTCAGGTTTACTGCTCCATTTTAATGCAGCAAGGAGGGAAGAAAAGGTGTAAAGTTAGTTGGCCGGCAGTAAACAGGGTAAGCATGACAACCAGGGATGTAAGAAATGTTGACTTACAGTAAAGATATCTAACAATCAAATTAAAAGGTGACAGTTCATCTAAATATTTAATGCTTGGGAATCATAGAATAATGGAGGATACAAGGTTAAGTCCAAAATGAATCTTCTGCTGAAAGAAAATCTCTTTCAGACATTATCTGCAAAGTAGTGCCACCTCAAATTTTAGCCAGTGGGATAATGTAGAATGGGTGTTTAATCTGAGCTATGAAAGCAACGTTAACATTACATTGAAAAATGATGCCTCACTAAGTTGTAGTTCTCTCTTACATTCTAGAGAAGAGAGAAGGAAGGAGAGGAAAGATGAAAGTGGAAGGCAGAGGAGAAAGGAAGAAGAGGGAAAGAAAGGCTAGCAAAGAACAAGGTTAAATATATGAGATAGGTATGACTTGTAATTAAAAAAAAAAAAGAAAACAAAAGAATACTTTAAAAACTATTTTACAAAAACAGATAATAAGATGGCAAGGAATTTGAAAAAGTAGCCTAGAGGTGGTAGATGCCATACCCCTGGAAACAACTGAGTTCAGGTTGGACCTGATGCCGCTGCTCCTTGCAGGGGAGTTGAAATATGGAATAGATGACCTTTAAGGTACCTTCCAACCCAAACTGTTCTAGGAACAAGGGCCAAAATTCACTCTGGTAAAAAGATTCAAGCTTAGGTCCTGTCTATTTAAACAAATAAAAAAATGCATTATAAGAGTAAAGAAGATGAAGCCTGTCAAAATACGTTTATCTTTCCTACAAATGGAAACTCACTCTACAAACAAAAATAGCTCTAGAAAGATCTAGAATGAGGAACATTTTGCTTTTCAACAGTGAAGGGCTCAAATTAGAGAAGTTGTGATTTCTTAAAAACAAGGAGGAATAACCACATAAACTCAGGTTGAAAAAAAACCAAACTAACAAAACCAAAATGAATGAAAGAATGCTTTCTGGGGACATGAGCTCTCTATTTTGCTGGTTTCTGAGATACACTGAATGACTTCTAGAGTTCTTTAACATCCACTAACTGGGTTTCTAACCATGTAAATCTTGTGAACATGTGTGGCACATTCAAAAGTCAGTTGCAACTACAGCTACAGGTTGGGCAGAGAAGAGATTCACAGCAGCCCTGCGGAGAACTTGGGCATGCTGGTCAATGAGAAACATCAGCCGGGTTCAGTGTGCGCTTGCAGCCCAGAAAACCAACCGTATCCTGGGCTGCATCAAAAGGAGTGTGACCAGCAGGATGAAGGAAGTGATCCTGCCCCTCTACTCTGCTCTCATGACACCTCACTTGCAGTACTGTGTGCAGTTCTGGTGTCCTCAACATAAGAAGGGCATGGAACTGTTGGAGCAGGTCCAGAGGAGGGCCACAAGGATGATCAGGGGACTGAAGCACCTCCCGTATGAAGACAGGCTGAGAAAGTTGGGGCTGTTCAGCCTGGAGAAGAGAAGGCTGCGTGGAGACCTCATAGCATCCTTCCAGTATCTGCAGGGGGCCTACATGGATGTTGGAGAGGGACTCTTCATCAGGGTTTGTAGTGATTGGAAAAGGGGGAATGAGTTCAAACTTAAACAGGGGAAGTTTAGATTAGATATAAGGAAGAATTTTTTTACTGTGAGAGTGATGAGGCACTGGAATGGGTTGCCCAAAGAAGTTGTGAATACTCCATCCTTGTCAGTGCTCAAGGCCAGGTTGGACACAGCCTTGAGCAACACAGTCTATTGTTCAGATTTAAGTCCAGTAGACTAAAGATCTGCTCCAAAATAACTGTGTCCCTTCACTGTGACTGCAGGGTGGTATAACAGCTGCAATGACAAAGAACACTGAGCTGGCCACTGGCCAAGTCAGTTCCATTTGCAAAGACATCAACTTCAGAAAGGATTTTGTAACTGTAATTCAATGGTAACTCAGAAAAAAAATAAAAACAATCATGTTTACTGTGAGGATAGTTGAACACTGGAATGGGTTGTCCAGAGAATTTGTTGAGATTCCACTCTTGGATATATTGAAACTTCCTAGCCATTCTAAGAACAGGGCTGGGACAGGGTAATCCTTGGAGGTAGGGCCCTTTGGTTCTGTGATCTGTGAGCTCTTATGCACAATACATTAATCAGCCTCAGCTGTGTTGGATATCACATTGCAGCTATATCTGATGACAACAAAAGGTACTCTTCAGTATTTTACCCATTTATTACTGTTAAGTACAAGGCTGCAATGACCTTTTGGCTATATTCTAATATATGATCCAAAAATCTTTCTATGCAGAATTCTTGCTTTCAGATTTTAAGAAGATAAAATGCAGAAGCAATAACTGACCAACAAATAATAAAGGGGTCAAAACCGAAGTCCTAGTACTTGGGACAGCTAAATATCCTCCACACCAATCCACACAACTTTTCCACTCTATCTGTAATAGCATCTGTTTAAAAGGAGGGCAAGATTTGAAAAATCATGGCAGTTAGGTGAAATTCCTGACTGGAAAAAGGGAAATATAACCCCCTTTTTCAAGAAGGGGAAAATGGATGACCCAGGGAGCTACAGACCAGTCAAGTCTCACCTCTGTATCTGGCAAAATCTTGGAACAGATTCTCCTGGAAGGCATGCTAAGGCACATGAAAAACAAGAAGATGGTTGGTGACAGGCAGCATGGCTTAACTAAGGGGTCATCCTGCTTGACCAGTCTGGTGGCCTTCTATTGATGGGGCTACAGAACTGATGGACAGGGGTAGAGCAGTTGATGTCATCTACCTGGACTTCTGCAAAGCGTTCGACACTGTCCTGCACAACATCCTTGTCTCTAAATTGGAGAGACATCAATTTGATGAATGGACCACTCGGTGGATAAAGAACTGGCTGGATGGCCGCACACAAAGAGTTGTGGTCAATGGCTTAATGTCCAAGCTGGAAACCAGTCCCTCAGGGATCGGTGTTGGGACCAGTCTTGTTTAACTTCTTCATCGCTGACATGGACAGTGGGATTGAGTGCGCCCTCAGCAAGTTTGCCGATGACACCAAGCTGTGTGGTTTGGCTGATATGCTGGAGGGAAGGAATGCCATCCAGAGGGACCCTGACACGCTTGTGAGGTGGGCTGATGCCAACCTTATGAAGTTTAACCATGCCAAGTGCTAGGTCCTACAGCTGGGTCGGAGCAACCCCAGGCACAGCTACAGGCTGGGCAGAGAACAGACTCAAAGCAGCCCTGTGGAGAAGGACTTGGGTCAATGAGAAACTTCACATGAGCTGGCAGTGTGTGCTCGCAGCCCAGAAAGCCAACGGTATCCTGGCCTGCATCATAACCAGCAGCATAACCAGCTGCAACATAAAAGCAGCATAACCAGCAGGCCGAAGGAGGTGATCCTGCCTCTCTACTCTGCTCTCGTGAGACCTCACTTGGAATACTGTGAACAATTCTGGTGTCCTCAACACAAAAAAGGACATGGAACTGTTGGAACAAGTCCACAGAATGGCCACAAGGATGATTGGGGGACTGGAAAACCTTCCGTATGAAGACAGGCTGAGAAAGTTGGGGCTGATCAGCCTGGAGAAAAGAAGTCTGTGTGGAGATCTCATAGCAGCATTCCAGTATTTGAAAGGGGCCTATAAGGATGCTGTGAAGGGACTCTTCATTAGGAACTGCAGTGATGGGACAAGGGGTAATGAGTTAAAACTTAAACAGGGGATGTTTAGATTGGATATAAGGAGGAAGTTCTTCACTGTAAGGGTGGTGAGGCAGGGGAATGAGTTGTCCAGGGAAGTTGTGAATGCTCCATCCTTGGCGGTGTTCAAGTCCAGGCTGGACAGAGCCTTGGATGACATGGTTTAGTGTATGGTGCCCCTGCCCCTGGCAGGGGTGCTGGAACTTGATGATCTTAAGGTCCTTTTCAACCCTAACTATTCTATAAGTCTATGATTCTAAGATTCTCCCCTTAAAATGATTTTTGATTTTTTTTTCAAGAAACTGCACTCATTCTTTCTCTATGATAGAAATTAAAATGTGAAAGTAGTATTTTAAATCAGTCCAAGTCTCTTCATAGGGCTTGTAAAATATACTTGTAAAATTTCCTGTATCCATGAAAATTTCTCGTTTTCCTATTTCTTATGCATTTTTTAACATGTCCAACTCTGGTAGCCATGGTAATTCAACAGAGTTAATTCAGAAATTAAATTTCACTTTTTTCTCAAAGTGCTAGCTACATATCACTACTGTCTCATATAGTTATTTTTCTTCTACAGACAGTAAAACTATCAAACTCTGTTAGCCTGCATCCAGGTTGCATACTCTAGAAAAGAAAAATCCAATTACATATTACTTTTTTTAAAGAAATTAAAAGTTCACAGAGGACCACAGACTGGTAAAATAGCAGTCATAATTTCTCAGAGGTCATTTTCAAAATGAGTGCAATTTAACAATTTACAGCTTATAAGTGGGAATATAAAAATAAATAAGTACATATGGACATTTGCCTGAACAGTTCTAGTTCCACTAGTAAATAACAGATGCAAAATGTGTCCCCCATTTTCAGTGAATGACAGTCTCTTCATACTACTGATGAACAAATTTTGTCTGCTCATTTTTGGATCACGCCTGTAAGTTTTTTGGTAAGAGAACTGGAGTTTGTTACTATGATTTCATAAACACAATCAACATTCCCAGAAGCATTTCCACACCTGCTTTATGTGCCCTTGTTTGGATTAGTTTTGTATGGGAAAAGTTTTAGTTTAATCCTCCAAATTAACCAGATAAAAAGGAATATTTCACTTTTAGCACACCTCTAATGACCAGGTTTTTAAGTGACAGACAGACACAAACAGAGGTTCGCTGGCTGCTAATCGATTAGATTGCCTGAGACAGTAGGCAGTAATAGAAAACTTCAGGTGACATAACAGGCCATGTATTATGTTGCTGTAAGATTACAGACCTAAAGAACATTCTATAAATGTGTATCTATTTGGAATCCAAAGCTAAGGTTAACCCTGGACTGTTTTTTTACTGCTGAATGGAGAATTTTCTTTCTATAACCCAAAGTGAGCTCTCTGCAGGCATTTTCAGAGGTATGTGAGTGGAGACACTTAGGGGGAGAGGAGTATACGGAGTGGCAGACTTAAATACTTATATAGAGGTGATACCATCATAGCCATTAGTTTCAGAAGACGTACTCCATGTAATTAAATTATCACTAGTGTGCCCCTGCACTTCCAACAAGGTCACAGCACCTTTATAGCATTCTCCAATTATCCTTCATGAATATATCTCTGAAATGTACTAGGAACAAAACGTAAATCTTAAACTCTGTGTGCTTGATTCTTTGGGTTTGATTTAGTAGCTAGACCTCTGTGAACTCATTTACATTGTAAAAGGCTGGTATGTATATATTAAGGCATCATACACCATTTTTATCTAGTATGTTGTAAGGCAGAGGGAAGTCCTTTGTTTAATAGAAAACCCACATCTGTGTCATAGTGAAAGAGTGAGGTTTGATCTCTTTCCAAGATTAGTAGAAGACAGCTACTGATGTTTCTTTAATCTCTGAGTTCTGAGCTTCAATTCATATACTTACACTGCCAAATTGAGGCCAACTATCAAAAGCAAAAACTCAAATTACCTGAGTGGAGATGAAAATGATGTTTAACATGAAACTGAATGTAACCCCTAATATATTACTATTGCACATCTACAAACAAGTTTTAAAAAGTCAAATGTGTGAATTCCATACATATTTATATGCAAGCACATATTTTTCACAAACATATGCGAAGTGGAAAAACCATTTAAATGCATAAATGTTAATACTGTCATCAGCAGAAAAATGTACCCATGTACCTGTAATTTTTGGAAACTTTTTGTCAATCTACTAAAATTTCTGCAGTGTTCTGGAAACCATTAATAAATACAGAAATATACAAAAGTAATGACATTACGGCTGTAGTACAACAAATATAGAGTAGAACAGTATTATAAAATGGCCAATATCAGAAAGATATATGCCCACTAAAAAAAAAGTTAAAGGGAAACTTACCTTTTATAAAGAAGTATAGCAATAACAATACAGATGATAAACACCACTGCAAGAACTGGTCCAACAACCCAAATCAAGCCTTCTTCCTCATCAGTAATTGGTTGGGGATCAAGATCCATTGACACAACAGGATCAGAATATGGGCTGGTTGCATACATGGTCTATACAAATAGATAAAGGACTGCATTTAAAATATGAACTATGCTAGATTTAAAAGATATATTTATACATATACACAAGATAATGATGTAATGAACATGGCAATGCGAAAATCTTTACTTTGTGCTCCATATACTAGCAGTGACCTGAAATTAAGTAGCACAGTCCTCCATACAACACTTTGCAACTTAAGCAGAGAAAGATAAAATGAAGTATTATGAAACTGAGGAATATAACCTATCAGTTACTCATTTTTAGGTTGTTTTTTTTTTTAGCATTATATTGGCTTAACAGTATCTCTTTCTGCAAGAAAAGTGATAGGACAAGGGGTAATGGGTTAGAACTTAAACAGGAGAAGTTTAGATTGGATCTAAGGAGGAAATTCTTTCCTGTTAGGGTGGTGAGGCACTGGAATAGGTTGCCCAAGGAGGCTGTGAATGCTCCATCCCTGGCAGTGTTCAAGGCCAGGTTGGACGAGGCCTTGGGTGATATGGTTTAGAGTGAGGTGTCCCTGCCCATGGCAGAGGGGTTGGAACTTGATGATCTTAAGGTCCTTTCCAACCCTAACTATTCTATGATTCTATGATTCTAAGATGTAAAATGATTCTGAAACAATGAGAATACTGTAGGTGAAAATAAAGGGGACTGAATGTACAAAGTGCCTACAAAAGTAACCTATGGCAATAATAGGGTGTATTTTGAGCAATCAAAACCTATCTGTCACTGCTCTTACAGAAGATGGAAACAACTGGAATTTTAGACTGAAAGCCAGGGGAAGCCACTGTAGAATAGGAAAGGATGCTAAATACTCAAAGCCTTTCTTACGGAACTAGAATTATAAACCAACAGAAGGCTTTCAAAATCTTTGCCTTACTGGATGCTCTTAAGCCAACTGGCCTAGTAGAAGACCTGAGATGTCTGATCTATGGATGAATGCAGAGTTAAAATTACAGACAGGAGAGACTGAGGAGCCAGCCTGCTAAAACTGGATCATGCAAAGAACTCTGACCTACAGTAAAATGGAAGTTGAGAATCATTTGTAGTTGGTTCTTGTCTTTGCTGGAATGTCCCCACCAGTACTTAACTAGGATTTAAACTACAGCTCTTGCCAACAACTTCAAAACTTTATTCAGCAGTAAATCAGGAATATCAACCAAGTTAGACTAAGATAACCAGAAGAAGAAATTAGCTTTCACTTACCATGTTTGCAGTGTATTCTGAAAGCTGTCCTAAGCCAAGACAAGTGTTATAAAAGAAATGTTTTTCACATTTCATTTGGCCTTGTTTTGGGCTCTGGGCCACAACAGTGCCTGGGTTTGAGACAGGATTAGGACCAGCAAAGCTGACGCACAAAAATAGCTGGTACTGAGCTAGTATGCATGCCAGTGATGTACAGTCATATTATGCTCTTTTACTAAATATGCACCAAACATTTCAAAAGTCTGTGATTGGTGCTTAGAAATTGAGAAGTCTATATGTTCCATTTCTGAAACACCTGAGCTGACTGAGGATTTTTTCCTAATTTCAGTAATTTCGAAAGATAGAAGAAAGCCTATTGTTAGAGTAAGACACTATTTAGCCTCTTCCTTTAATGCTGGAAGAAAAAAAATGCCTGGAAAGGGTTTGTCCTGGTTTCAGTGGGTTTAGAGTTGATTTTCTTCCGAGTAGCTGGTGCAGCGCTGTGTTTTGGCTTTAGTCTGAGAACAGTGCTGTCAACACACTGGTGGTTTTAGTTGTTGCTAAGTAGCACTAACCTTGATCAAGGACTTTTCAGTTTCTCATGCTCTGCCAGTGAGGAGGGGCACAAGAAGCTACGAGGAAGCAGACAGGACACCTGACCCAAACTAGCCAAAAGGTATTTCGTACCACAGCACATCATGCCTAGTATATAAACTGGAGGGAGTTACCCACAAGCAACTGATTGCTGCTTGGAGATAGGCTGGGTATTGGTCATCAGGTGGGCAGCAATTGTACTGTCCATCACTGCTGTTGTGTTTTAGACTTTCTCCCTTCAGTTTTGTATCTCTTGTCTTTTTATTTTCCTTATCTATATTATTACTAATAGTAGTATACTGTACTTTAGTTACTAAACTGTTCTTACCTCAATCCAAGGTTTTTACATTCTTCAGATTCTCCTCCCCAGCCCATTTGAGAGAAGGGTGGGGGGACTAAGAGAAGGGGGTGAGCAAGTGGCACTTCATTATTGGCTGGGGTAAAACCATGACAGGGATTCTCAGGAATTCTCAGGGATAACAGTATGAACACTTACTACCTGTTCTCCAAAGCCAGAGGATTTTGCTTTTAATTTTCAACCAACCTGTATTAATTACATTTTTCTAAAAAATTACTTTTTTGTTTCTTTCCACTTGATAACATGCTTAATGTATTTATAGACTGTAACCATAAACTTTTAGATTCGATTTCACAAAATTAAACAAATTCAGACCTCCCCATGCACTGTTGTAAAGCAAGTTCTTCATTTCCCCAGAGTAATTTTATGACAACCCTTATGTAAAAAGGTATTTTGAATATTGGGAGAAACATCCCTCACAAGTTACAACTCATGCACCAGTAGGATCTATAGTCCTAGAAGAAAACCAGCTATACTGAGTGCAGATACACTAGAGAATTGGGAGTTGAAGCTCACTGACCCTTACGAATTCTGTGACCACTTCATACTACTTAATTACATAGATAGTTCAGGTGGCATGCTAAACCAGATGTTGTCCATCGTGTAAGTTTAGTGATGCCTTTTGAAACCTTCAGCAGTATGCCCGTGGATATATTTTGCCATACTGGCATTTTCAACTGCAAATTCATAACCCTATTTATTCCTGCTATATCATTCTGACTTCTAACAAATTACAAATATCTTAATTAATATAGAGAAATACAAACAGCATATTGTATTGAAAATATCAATTTAGTACAGGTAATTTCTGACACACAGGCTTTTAGCCATCTCACTTTACACACAAAGCTGTTCACTCTCTCCAGTTTGAACTTTTCTGATTCAGTGCCTTCAGAATTCACTGTCTCTGCAGTCACTCTTAAAGTTTAAGGGGAACTTTTGATTTATGTTAGAGTCCGCAGGAGACAATTATTTTATTTTCAAATGAAGATACGTACCAAACATATTAAAACTGAAACTACTTCCTTATTATGAAGCAAATTCTGTTGACACCAAGAAAGCAATTCTAAGGCTACATGCTGGAAGCATTTGACTAGAATTCAGATTATGGTGCAATAGTTTTGAGTGCTTGAGCCAACAAATGGACCTGTTAGGTTTGGGTACCAGTATTACACACTGTATGTTAAAATATTAAGTGTATTGCAACTTATTTCAATGGTCCTATTTTAATCTTTTTTTTGTTACTATTTTACATACAGTAGATCAACTCATACATAAAGGGACATAACTACAAGATGAATTACGTAAAGAGGATGGCAGCTCATTATTTATCTCACTTCAGGAATTTTCCTTGTTATTGACTTATTTTTTAACTTTCTAAGAATTTACTGATAAAGTTGTTAGGGAATAATGAGTATAACAAAAAAACGCTAGTTGTGCATGTATCTGATTCAGTGGATCTTTCCAACAATCCTGCATATTGAACACCACAACTCGATAGTAGTATTAAGGCAAAGGAGAAATTCTTTTCTAAATACATTGGGAAACAAGACTCTAAGCCTGTGTCACTGAATGTCTTAAATGGCAGAACATGTAATTTGAGAAGGATTGCAACATATCTAGTTAAAGGTTAACATTAGGTTTCTGTTATACACAGAAGTAACACATAAAGGTGCAAGCAAAGTAGAAAATGGCAAGGAGTTAACTGGAACTAAGCAAGGAAATACTCACTTTAGCGAAGCTGTAACATATACTGTAAAAAAGCAGCTTTTGGGAGCTAGCATATGTATTAATCTTTCTATTTTTTTTTTCCCCAGTTGTGGAGAAGTAATTTAGAGATTTAAAAATATTAACTAACTTACAGATTCTGAGTGCTCCATTACAGCCAATACAAAGAAGACATATTCTTGACCACTCTGCAGTTGCTTATTCTCAAAGCCACCATAATGCTTCTTATCCCCCAACGTGAACTCCGTAGGAAGAACTTCGAAGTGAGCTGCAATATATGGCTTTAATTCAACTTCCCTCTCAAGACGAATGCTTCTGCGTTTCCTAGCTATCTCCTTAAGCAGCTTTAGAATGAAGGGAGAAGAAAGAGAAAGAGAAAGCAAGAACAGAAAGGTAACTGAAAAAATTTTAATGTAACTTATTGACAGTGTAACGAGAACATCTAATGCATTACCAGGAGCTACAAAAATACAGTTTATCCACATTCCATGGGGTATATCAGTATTACTACATCAGTTCTTAAAAATCTTCCAATATCTTGTTATCCTTGTTAAGGTAAGACACTAGGAACTGAACTGCCCAGACTGCAAACATAAAACAATTTGATCAGTTTTCAGTATCTGATATTGCTGTCTCTAGGGGGAAAAAAACCCACAACATACCGTCTCTGAGGACACATATATATACAGATATCATATTACACATCACATACATATATATGTATTACATATGAAGTCAGTCATAGAATAGAACCATAGAATAATTTACATTTAAAAAGACCCTTAAGACCATCAAGTCCCTCAATTATCCTTACACAGCTACCACTAAACCATGTCCTCAAGTGCCACATCTACATCTGTTCTAAATACTTCCAGGGATGGTAACACCACCATTGGTCCAATTCTTGACAACTCTTTGGTGAAGAAATTTTTCCTAATATCCAATCTAAACCTCTCTTGGTGCAACTTGATGCCATTGCCTCTTGTACCATAGCTTGTTACCTGGGAAAAGAGACCAGCACCCACCTCACTACAACTTCCTTTCAGGCAGTTGAGGAAAGCAGTTAGGTCTCATCTGACCTTCATTTTTTCCAGCTTAACTGACCCTACTAAACAACCCCAGTTTTCTCAGCTGCTCATCATAAGAGTTGTGGGTCTAGACCCTTTATGAGCTTTAATGCTCTTTGGACTGGCAACAGCACCTCAGTATCTTTCTTGTAGTGAGGCAAAGCAGCCCAAAACTAAACACAGGATTAGAGTGCAGCCTCACTAGTGCACAGTTCAAAGGAATAATCACTTCCCTAATGCATAATAATATTTTCTCCCTCCCTATGAAGATGCAATGTACTTTCTTGTCTCCTGTTTGATACAATGAAACTTAACAAGTCATGGAATTCAATTATTTTAAAAACAGGAATAAAAAATACAAAATTGGAAAATAAAATCCCATTTTAAAAAATTTGTTAACTATTTTAAACTTTTTCTGGTAACTCCGAAATACAACCAACGCAATACTAAGTAGTATGAACAGCTTTTTTGTACTCTGGTAATATTAAATTCCTGAACACCTCAGGGAAAACAGAGCTTACAATGTACTTCAGAAACAGTAAATGAAGCGCAGAAATGTTTATAGAGTGATTTTTAAACATATCTTCCATTTCAAAGCTGAAACTGACTGCCATTTTACTTGTTCAAAATCACAAAAAGTTGTGCTCTTCATGAGCACTACAGGATAGATTGGTTCCAGGAATCAGCAACAGGACCTATGAATGCCAGGACAACTTTTCTACTGGAAGGCTACAAAAGATTATCTGCTACTATACCATATACAATCTACACTTCAGATTTTAACTGCCTAATCTGACTTTCAAAATGTAGCTTTTCCATATTTCATAAAACAAAGCTAAAATTTACATCAGTACATTTAAGACAAGGTGTTAGACTCAAACTTGGAAAATATAGACTAATTAATGAAGGAACGTATTTCATCTGGTATAATCTGTTGATGAATTACTTATTAAATCAGGCAAATGCTTATTCAATGTCTTGTATCAGTCTGGACATACTGACATTCAACAAATACTAATCTGAGTCAATTACAAAGAGCCTGAACTTTTCCTTGGTGATGATGACTTCTAAGGCCTCTTCACAGTTCCCCTAATTTTTCACTTATGAAACTTATTCAATGTCCTGTAGTCTTAGACTGCAGTCGTAACTTTCCAAGGTCACACAGTAGGCTTTTCAGGACACAAACAGTGCTGACACAATAGATTAGCAAAAAACTTCCATGTTTGGACAAGGAGATAAATCTACAGAGCTAGATACAGGTTAAAAAAAAAAACCAACCCACCGAACCAAAAAAGCAAACAAACATAAAATTTAATTTTCGCTATATATTTTAATTCTAGACAACATGTTCACTCAGAGAAGCTCCCTCTTGCTTCAGCCTGCTCTTTTGTGCCAGGCCTTAGCTTAGCTAGCACATTCTGCCTTCTTCACATAGGTTCTATTTTTACACTTATATTGCAAATTTATTTTGTATTTTGCAATTATACAGTTAACAACATATGTTTATGGTGCATGTAAAATCGTCTACTATTCATTCTGCTACTGAGATAGAAGCTTTTAATACTGATTACTTGGACACTACTTCCTACTGAAGTACTTTTTCAAACACAGGCTATAGATACAAACAGAAACAACCTGAACTACTTGGATCCGAACTTCCGTAGCATTTAGGGCATTTGCATGCTACCCCTTAAACAACCTACACAGTCAACTGCTTTCCAACTCTAAGGCTTAGTCTGTTCTCTGTTACAGAGATTTTAAATTATCAGTTTCCATGCTACTACACAAAAGCTGGTACACTGCAATGAATCCCCTGTGTAAAACAGAACTGGCCATAATTTGAGACTAGAAATCCTTATTCATTTATCAATGACTCTATTACAATCAGCAGTCCATATTTCTCTTTCACTGTTCCTTAGCAGTTTAATGAGCAGTTAGACTGAATTTGTATGGTATAAAAATAAGAACAGTAGAGAACTGTAACACTAAATAGATTCCTATTTATTTGTTCTATTGAAGGTGACTCTTGCATCTGTTGGTAGCGTCCTATGCCCCGAGCAGAGTTACTGAGGGCAGAACATGAGGCAGAGATTAATCAAAGTTTGATCCGTGTTGCCTAGGCTTTCATAAGACCTGCTGGGGGAAGCACTGTGAGAAAAGGTTTTATCTCTACGAAGCCATCCCTTACAAAAACAGTAACAGCTATGCAGGGGAGTCTGCTGAAATACAAAGGCAGATATTCAGGTAGCAACTATGTGGTATGTAAACTAACTGGAAGTCAGGAGCTCTTAAGTATTGCAGTATGAAGTAAGTCTTGAGACATCCCTGAATGTAACTGGTATTTTCATTTATGCGTACAGTTTCCACTGGAGTATCAGGTTATTTGTGTGGCTACCTAAAATAAATTCTTAATCATCTGTTTCCACATTACACCATATTTACAATTTAGATTTTAAGTAATTAATAATAAAATGTCAAAATTTTGCAGGAGTACTGCAATCAAACTTCGATTGAGATTGAAATCTGAAGAAAAATGTTTGATCTTAATTATTTCTTGCATATTAATTCATAACATACAATGCATGTATCTAAGAGACAGCAATACTGAAGTACTGTACTACAGTGGGTGAAGTAATCAGAAACTGAGTTTTGGGTATGAATGCTGAAATTAATTAGCCTCAATCAAGCAAAATTTGGTCAGCTTTATTGACTTTGTCTGGTTATTCATTGCCTAAAGCCAGCTAAATCTAGGTGGGTTTGTGTGTAGATAAAAATTGTGCCTGTGACATTGATTACACATGACTGAATAGACCTCAGGTGAACCTCTGGCCTCATTTATATTTCATACATAAATGGGGTTATTGCCAAGTATCATTACTTTCACATGTATCTACTGTTGTACTTTACACTAGAATTTCAATAAAATTACTGAACTAAGACTTAACATGCAGGCTTTTATTTAGGTTTTATTGCTTAAAAATCTAAAGTAATCCTACTAGACAATACTGCAAATTGTAGTATTTTGTTTATATTTCATTTATTTGCATGGCATATCTATTTAAAGTCACTAGATCTCATGATATTCAAAATAAACTGAAATATTAGTTAATAAAAAAAATTGTATCTCTAGTAACTATTTTTTTCAGATACACAATATCTAGCCCATTGTCTGCTCTTTTGCTATTCTGCATCCCACTTCTGTCAGACTCGAGGTTCGGGGAATCAGGAAGATAACTGCGTTTTAGGTTGGAGAGTTGTTTGGACTGGTCCGTTACGTACTGTAGGTAACATCTCAGAAGTGCTTTGATCAAATTCTCTTCTTCTGAAAATCTAAGCAAAGTACCTGGAACACACTTACTTGGGAAAATCTATTGCAAAATCCCTTCTGATACTAGTCAGATATTTGAGATTGTACTAGAAGAAGACATGCACAAATAACTTCACTTGGCCATCAGGAACTATTTGTTCAGAAAGTAGTGTGATTATTTTTTCTGTTTTGTTGGGGATTTTTTCTGCCAATTTATTTATTATGTTACTGCTTTCACATATATGTCAGAAATATTACAGCTAATAACAACATACACATATTATCTAAAGCTGAAAGTAAAATAGTTTTTTAGGTAATAGAACCTGGACGAGCTAGCATAAAACACAGTTGCTGTCTGCTTTTGATTTGTCCCTACTCAGAACTTAGTATATGTATTGGTGGCATTGTAAAAGATGTATCAAGGGTTTTAGTTCTTTATCAGAAATAATTTTCATTTTCCAGTCAACACATATCTTATTTCTTCCACCATTAATTCTACAAAGTGGTCTCAATTATATCAATAGAAGTGGGAAACAACCCATCCTGACCCAAACATTTCTGAATTAATAGATGTTCTTTATCAATCTGTTACACAGATTAATGCACCACAACTTGCAGGATGATTAAAATCACCCTTTGTTATGAGAATCAGCAGGACCCACAGAATTTAATTGCCCAGAAGTTCAATGTCATCTTGCACCTATCCTTTAATCTGTTAATACTAGTGAATGTGACTAGAGTCTTTGGATGTTAAAAGTGGGTGGTAATATTAAATCAGTTTTCCATTACTGTATGGATCTTGCTTTCAAATTTTTACTGTTCAACCATATTTGGTGTTACCCAGGACTATGATTATGAGCTGATGGCATTTATAATCCAAGTTCTTTCAAAGGTAAGGAGTTAATAGATCAAAGCAAGTAATTTGCTACAATTGAATCAAATGAGATGATCACATAAATGAAACTGGTCAAGAGGAAACACATGCTTCAATCATTTAATCAGTAGTAATGAAAACCATGCCACAGCTTTACAATTATAAATATTAGTATTATTCCAGATTTACAGATTCAAAGGAGAAAAACAAGTCTGCATGAGCTACACTGTCCTTCAGTAAAACAGAAGACAGGACTGAATGCTAACCCTATACTTCCTGAAATTATTATTATATCAGTAACATCCGAAATTGATTTCTAGTATTAGTGGGCTTATTTCTGTTTAAACTTTTGGGTTAATGCAATTAGGTATTTAAACTTTTGGGTTAATGCAATTCATAGAGTCAAATGATGACACCATGTTGCTCTTTCCTACTTCATTCATTTACTACTGAGCATAAATTGTCAGTAGAAGGGAAACTACTGTAAAAATTTTCTAATCAATATGTGCGAATCAGGTAAAACCATCACCAGCAGGTCAAATGTTAAATTACAGTGCAAACTGCAATTTAGAATTTGTTACAAGCTTAGTAAACACCCCACTAATGAACCAGACCTTTACTGGAGTTCATATCAGTGGTGATTAAGCTTTGGTTTTCAAGTCATTTCACCTCCTGCACTTTACCATTACGCTTTACAGTAGGAAAATACTAAAAATATTAATGCCAACAAAGATCAGACACTTAGTGTGCTTTATGACAACTTAATGTCTTTACTGTCTTCCAATTTAAGTTCTAATTTGAACTTTTATTACAGTCCCCAGAGGTTAATTCAAATACAAATATAAAATACCCTGACAACCAAAACGTCTGAAACTGGTAGGTTAATCACATAGCATTAATAAGACTGTTTTTTTTAGTACAGGAGAAGACTACAACAAAAACATAGAGTACCTCATCTAGTTCCATTTCATCCGGACTCTCCCACGGTTTGATAAACTTTCCACGAGACCTCTTCAAAGGCACAATAACAATGTAATAACCTCTGTAAAGGAAACAGTTGGACAAAAGTTGAAGGAAAAGTAATAGATAAGTTGATGGAGTAGGTGTCTGTTCACAGAAACTTAAGAGAACAGCAGTATTTTTAAACCAAACTTTTGCATATTGTTATTCCACCACAGCCTTCCAAACACAGTTATAAAGACTCACATTCTTGAAACCACATCCAATGAAAAACATCTGACAAAGAAATGGCACTAATTACCTGCTTTTTCATGTAAACATTTAAATATGTATAAGAAACTTTAATTGCAATGTTCTAAAATGCCTACATATTTGACTGCAGTTTATTATTTCATTCAAAATACATGAGCTGTGGGAAATTTGTGTCCTGCCACCATCGCAAAAGGAAAACCTAAGCCCCTAAACTGACACATATTACCATAAATTTAAATCTCAGTTGTCACTCTATCTTCACCCATTTTCATGTATCATCAGGATAGTAGCTTAACATGATATGTTTGTTGAAGCCAACACCATTATAAACAGAAAATATAGAAGACATAGCATGCACTCCACCCACACACGCTTTCCTTTTGAATATCAATCACCATCAGCTTTATCTACTTAAGTATTCTGTTCACAGTCACAGACAAGAGAGCTTGATGTATTATCTCTTTACAGCTAGGATTTGCAAATTACATAAATCAGCTTTCCTCAGAAACATTTTCCTGAAAATATCTTTGTCCTCCCCCCCATGGAGACTAGTAAATTATACTTTTTTAGTATAATAGATATGGCACTTCCCTTGTTTCCTTCACAAAGCCTGGATACATGTCAGGCAGATCCATAATTTCACATTAATGTGAGGAAAGAAGCAGTAGAATCACAACAGCAGGACATCCAGGATGGTATAATATACATCTTCTTGATAAACACACTTGTCAAAAAGTCAAACACTCCGCATATCAGAGGAGAGGGAAAGTAGCTGCTCTCCTTTGTTTCTAGTAACAACAGAGCTTATTAAGATGTCTTCATCTCCCCATTGTGGAAGACAATTTTAGTGTCTCATGGACCAACTTCTTCTTTTCCAGTCTGCCATTTTTTACAGCCTATTAAACCTTTTGCAGCTCTATTTTACTCATGCAATGCAGTTGAAAAAGCTAAACTAATTAACAGAAGAGTCTACAGAAAAGGACTTGCCTTACAATTGATCAAAAACTATCTCAGGCTAAACTAACTCTATAAGCTATCTTTCTTCCACGCCATTGGTCCATTTTAACAGTCTTTTTTTAATTAAAGCTCCTTTTCATAAAAAAACAATGTAACAAGAATTTGGGGTTTTAACTACTATAGTAAATGCAAATATTTATTAATTCTTACTTTAAGAAATCTGAGAAATTTCTCTGTGGAAATGCTGAGCTCCAACAGGAGGTGCTGGAAACAAGAACTGTTGGCGACAGATTTTTAAAGGCTGCTCACTTGCTGTATTCCAGTACTAAAATAAAATCTTTACTATTCATTCTTATAGTAACAACAACATAGAATCATAGAATCGTTAGGGCTGGAAAGGACCTTAAGATCATCAAGTTCCAACCCCCCTGCCATGGGCAGGGACACCTCACACTAAACCATATCACCCAATGCCTTGTCCAACCTGGTCTTGAAATATGGTAAATATGGTAAATCATCTTATACACCAATGTTCTTATTCAAAACTACAAAGGTTTTGAGTAAGATTTTAAACCTTAATTAAGGTTTTAATTAAGATTCTGGGTTCAAGGGTTTTGAATCCAGATTTTAAACCTGAGCATGTATTTAAAGAATTCTTTTGTTACATGAATAACAACTCCTAGTGAATGCTGATTTACTCAGGTATACAATAATTACAACCTATATGCCTTTTCTTTAACAGATGCCTAAGAATCAAGACAAAAAGCAATTGAGAATTGGCCTGTATAGACATCAAAGATACACGTGCTGGATGAACTGCACAGCAGTCTCTTATTTATCCTTTTCCTTCTTCTTTTTTTTTTTTTTTTTTTAAAGTTAACAGAATGTTCATACTTCTTTTTTCAAGATAGGAACATCCAGCATGTAAATGTTACTTTTACACTCCTTCACACTTTCTTCATGCATGCCTCCTACTCATAACTTTGATCACCCACTAAGAGTTTCAGCACATGCAGAGTATTTTAAAGCTGAAAGCAGACGTTCATCAACAGCAAGCAGAAAAAATGAAACTGTTCACATAAATATACAGAGCTGCAAATTGTAAAGGGTAACAAATTTCTGTTATTTCTAGCTAACTACAGAGAATTTAGCATCTCTTCAAAAAACATGTTTTATTATTTGCTTGTTTCTTGTGAGGGTCTTTTTTTTTTTTTTTTGAGAGAGGGAAGGGTATGAAATGGAGGATTTGCTTGGATATTTTTTGAATTACTGAGTATTACAAAGGCCAAAATCTTCCATAAAGCTCTCTTTTTACCTAAGGCTGAAAAGATGGGAGAAATTCAGAGAAATATGAACTGCCCTTTACACATAAAAATTGCTCTGGATTACCCAAACCCACTAGAGGAAAACAAAGAAATTGCTCACTTAAGGTGATGCCACCAAACAAGATCCATTTCACCTAGTTTAATGTGAACTCTGCGAGCAAATTTCTATGCTGTATCACCATCAAATACTAAAATGACATTTACTTCAACCATCTTTAATTAATGACGAAGGCTTTTATAGCATTACCATAAATCCCATTAGTATTTACATATAATGCATTAGAGTAAAACGTTACATGTTTTACCTTCTGTGTAATTAACATTATTGAAAATTTGTCACTATACTTGATAGTACTTCATAGTAAGATAAGAGACAATCCTGAGCATATAATGCATTGACAGAAGAACAGCAACTATAAAAGTGTCAGAATAACTATTACACAAAATTGGTCTTCTTGTGCAAAGGCTTACCTGCAATGATCTTACTTATTCTAGCAAGTATAAAGTAAGCTTTTTCTGTTTAGTATGGTGTCGCTTTGGTATGCCCATTTCCAAGGGTAAACTCTATCTTTCTTTTGTTGTTGTTTTGTCTTTTCTATCTCAAGCCTGATCACATCTTAGGAAATAGATGTAGAAGAAGGAGATACAGTATTTCCAAAATTGGCAATTGGACATCATAGGGTTAATGTATGTTTCCTGATGTCACTTAGCCTCTTTCATTCTTTTTTTTTTTTACACTACAAAAAAGTAAGGGCATACGCTCTTTTTCTGCTTCTATCTTCTGTTATTGTTTGACCAGCTATGCTGCTTTTTTTTATTCTCTGAGAGTGCTCTGGCTCATAAATCTTTCTTGACTCATTCCATCTTGAGTCTTCCTTGGCTGCATTTGTTACTGAATGCAACTTATTCAAAGGAATGATGATGGCTAATTTTTTCGTTTTTTTGTCCTTCTAATGTCCCAAAGTAATTTCTTGACATCACCTGCCTCAAAATCCTTAGTCAGCAATGAAAAAGGAAAGCAGCATTCTGCAGAGCTGTCAGTAAAAATCCATGATGGAGAAGACAACTTGAATCCCCAACAATATATAATGACTTGCTCATTTTCCTCCCCATTTCCTTTACATTACACATGGGAACCTTATACGAACAAGAATCACTATAAGCAGAGCAGTAACACTTATTTTTCTTGGCAAATATTTATTGTCTAACCTTTCTAATCCCAGATGGCCATGTTCTGCCAGGTCTTTAGTCCTATTTCTGCCATTTAAATCTCCATAGCACCTTTCCACCACAAATCTAAGTAACCTCTAGCAAACTCTTGCACAAATTTTTCAGCAAAATCTATTTGCTTTCTGGGACGAGCAGAGAGGGCCTGAGATTCTTCTTTTAATAAAAAAACCCTTCAGAATTAATTAGTCTGAATGAATATATATGCAGTAACAATTCTTTAAAACTCCTTGCAATTCTTGAGTGATGGAGTCTGAATACTTCAAGGTAGCCACTGATGCATACGGTCAAAACACAACTAGCTTCCATAATCCATCTATACTATTTGAAATCAGTGCTGAAACACTAAAGTACTGCAATAAATAACTACAAACTGAAGGAAAATTCTCCTCCACAGATTTCCATCTAGATTTTACCAGTCTTACATAATTGGATAAGCCACAAACTTACAGAAGAGTCTAGTCCAACTGCCCGAAGATCACCTAGCCCAGCTGCCTGACCACTTTAGGACTGACCAAAAGTTAAAGGATGTTATTAAAGGCACTGTCCAAATACCCCTTAAACACTGACAGCCTTGGGCCATTGACCACCTCGCTAGGAAGCCGGTTCCAGTGTTTGACTACACTCTCAGTAAAGAAATGATTCCTAATGTCCAATCTAAACTTCCCCTGGTGCAGCTTTGAAGCATTCACAGAATCACAGAATCATTCCCATGCATCCTGTCACTGGCTAGAAGGGAAAAGACACCAGCAACTCCCTCTCCACTTCCCCTTCTCAGGAAGATGTAGAGAGCTCTACGGTCACCTACCCCTCTTGCTCATTTTCTCCAAATTAGACAAACACAAAGACCTCAGCCTCTCCTCATAGAACATTCCTTCCAGCCCCTTCAACAGTTTTGTTGACCTCTGCTGGACATATTCAAGTACATGAACATCAGAACCTGTCATTTGTTCCTGTTAAATTCCATATCACTGATGACTGCCCAATTCTACAATCTATTTAGATCTCTCTGTAAGGCCTCTTGTCTATCGAGAGCGTCAACTGCATTTCCCAGTTTGGTATTGTGAAAATATTAGTCTAGTATTAGTCCACATGCTACCGCAGACTGCTGTACTCTCTATACAAAGAATAAAGCCTTGGTCCACCACTGTAGCTCTAAATTTTATGAACTGTAAGCATAATGGTCTTTCTGGAAATAAAAAAAATGGTATGTTATTTATTGACTCACTTTATATTCTCATTTGAAGGTACTTCTGGAAGTTCCACAGTTATCATGCCATCTAAGTTGGTCTTTCCAATGAAGACTGGCTTGGTACGAAGCACATCTGGTGCAGTCTTTGCTGTTACTCTGTGCTGAAGACCCCCAGCACTATTCCCTCTGTTTGTCAGCACAAATGAATATGAAGTCTCTGGTTTCAAGTTAGTGATCAGCTTTTGAGTAGCACGTCCATCAACCTCCACCACCATTTTCCCATCATCATACAGGATCTAATACATAAAGTGAAGGCAATTTTGGTTACTGAGATAGGGCAATTGTTACTGTCACCCTGAATTCAGGAATAAACCAGCTACAAATTTATTAATTTATAGAATTTATAAAATTTAATGGGCATTTTAGGCTGCAAGATAGTACTAGATTCAGTACCCCAATGAAACTACTCACTTTCTGAGGAAAAAAAAACAAAATAGAAACCTACATTAATTTAAAGCAGTGTAAGTATTCCTAAAATTAATTTTCACTCATTCAAATTCAGTAGTTCCGCTTGAACATAGCATTTATATCTATGCACACTTGTTAAAGGTAGTACACCTTGACTTTTCATGTTGAGAAAACAACATTTAGTTTATAAAACACTGCTCTTTCCTTGCTACTGCCTGAGATGACAAGTGATGAAGAGTGATGCAGAAGAAATGCCAGCCAGACTGAAGGTTACATTGAGTCTCTCTATTTGGCTAATGCTACAGTTACACCCATTTACCGAAATGCAAGAATGTGTTATTATAAATGTGAGGAGACAAAACCCAAAATGGTACTCAATTACAGGCATTACAGAAATAACTAAAATATATATACATAGATAGATACACACATATATATATTCCATTCTTTCACTTAAAATATAGCAGCATCGAACTGCAGATTGGCAAGGTGTTCATACGAATCATAGCAATCAGTATGAGCCTGACTTAGAAATACTGCCACAACAGGGGAAAGCTCATATTGACAAATGAACAGCTTAACAGCCTGGGACAATTTTGCTGATTATGTTGTATTATTAAATACAGCACTACCAAAAAACTGGCATATTCAGTAAGCTACTTAGCCAGGTGAATGCCATCCTTTAGTTTCTGTATCTTCTCTCAATGAAATAGAAAGTAACTTACTTTGAAAGGCAAGGCTGAGTTGTAATTTTCTGGAATTTCCCAGGACAACAAAACGGAAGTCTTCATTACTGCTTTAACATGAAAATTTTTTGCAAACACTGCTGGAAAAAAAGAAACAATGTATATAAACAACATCTTGGAGGTTATGACTTGCCATATTTCCACTGCTATCTCAGAGTATTAGCTTTTTATCTAGGAAAAAAAAATCAACAAAAAACTAGGATTAAATTCTCCTACCTGTTTGTGTATATTTAAATATCACATTTTAACTCATTTTCACTCTTATCTAATGACAACCCAACACCTTTATTTTCCTTACCTGAAAAAACTGTGAAGATGTTAGCCACAACTTGCTTAGTAAAGGACAGCTGAATTCTAAGGCATCCAAAACATATTAAGATTTACATACTTTACCTTTTGTGTTTGATGAACCTATTTTTATGAATGGGCCGGTCAGTTTTATTTACAGCTTCAAAAACACTGATATCCAAAGACCGGTACTCCTTTAAAGGTCAACGCCATAAGCAGACAAATCCTACCTTGATCCACGGGTAGTGTCCTGAACTGGACACTTGGACTATATGGACCAGGCCCTTTGCTTGTGTGGGCACGTACTTTTACATCATATGTGGTATCTGGTTTTAAGCCAGAAAGTGTCATAGTGGTATCAGCAGGAACAACAGGGAGTTCAACTGGCTGGTAAGCGACATTGATATCTCTGTACAAGATGGTGTATTTGGTGATAATGCCATTTCTTTCTGCCAAGAGTGGCATCTGCCAAGTTAATTGAACTGATGTAGAAGTAGAACTTTCTGAGTGGAGATTCTGGGGAAATCCACTGGGTACCTCTTCAGGAACAGAAATCTCTTTAACCATCTCCTCCCCAAAGCCCACTTTATTCCTAGCTGAGAGCCTGAAGATGTAAGAAGCTCCTTTGTGAATGTCTGTGGCTGTGAAGTGATCCTCCTTCTCTGAGAACTCCATGGTCGTAAATGTATCCATGTCTTTGCGACCAAACTTCAGGCGATAACCCTGCAGCGGGCCGAAAGTGTCCACAGGAGGGTGCCACTGAATTAGAGCCGTGTTCATCTGTGTGTGGCTAATCACAAGCCGAGGTTTGCCTGGAACTGTAGCACAGTGTTATTTAAAGATGATAAATACAAACAGAATTGCATGTACAATTCTTGAGGCTAGTTTTAGCAGAAATAAATTTTCCCTTCCCTCACTCTTAGTTCCACAAATTACTGTCTCATGGAAAAAATAATGTCTGCCTCCTGCACTATTAAGTCATACAGTATAATGAACTACTATAGTAAAGCCATTTGGTGTCTTCTTCCTTACCATTATTTCTATATAGAGGGAACATTCAGAGGCACAGGACTTAGGAACAAAAGTCAAGAAGTAAAACTTCAAACAGCCATCTTATGAATGATTCTGCAAATGGTCTTGCAAAAAAAAAAAAAGAGCATTGTCATAAGTATTCTTTAATTTAATCCAAGGCACATATCTGCCATTCCTGTAAATGCAAAAATAATTAAGGACAATAAATACTAGTAATAATAAGGGAGAAATTACAAGTTTTGGGATGTTTCTAACATATTTTTTTAACATAACATAGCATAGTATAACGTAACATAACATAACAAGCAATCATGGAAGGGATGTCAGACCAGCCTAGCTGTCAACAATCATTGCTGCGTATGATAAAACCCTATCATTCAACTTTCTGTAGACAAATCACCTCCAGCATGGGCAATTTGAGCTTGGAATGGTAGCACAGTTTGGAATTCAATTTCTTGATTGTCTTGGCTTATCACATGTGATTTAGTTTCCTGCAAAGTCTGGATTTCTTTCAAAGAATACTAAATTGGAAGCTATTCATAACCTGCACACCAGGCAGATAAACTAAAATCCTCAATTGAGACCTATTGGTCCAAACTGATGATTTGTCTTTCGGAGAAGTTCAGCCTGCAAATGCGGTGAGGACATTCATCTCTAATCAAGGGGGAAATCCTATTATAGAACTTACAGGGCATACATTTTCAGAGTCCCAGTATCAATTGCTCTCATTTACTGTCTCTATTTAATTTTTCATTTTGTTTATTTATTCATACTCATTTATATACATGTATGTACTTCAGTTATATTTTCATTAATATTTCTATTTCACAGAAGTCTGTTTCTATTACAATTAGTTATTTGATAATGAAGCACACCCATAAGTATTTTTAAATTTGGTGTTCATTGTGTACCAATGCCTGACAAGTCAAGAGACTAGAATAGTTCTGGGAGTAGCGGTGCCATGATAACACGGTCCTCCACAAAGACTAATTAGTTCCATCCACATACAAAGCCTTCCCATGTGAATGTAACCGCTGCACTGCGAGCTCTGGTTCCTGTATTTAAACACTTCACTGGATTTTACTACTTATCTTCAGTTCTCAGGCACCCAGCAAATCAGTCAGAAGTTCTGACTACCATTCCATAATGAATTAGAAATAAGGAGTGAGGAACAGCCAGCCATGAAAAAAAAATAAATCTGCATTTAATAATATCTTTACTCATTGTATCTGTCATAAGCTGTGACATCGTTTCTAATTGCATAAGAATTATAGCTAGTTTTTATATAAATTTGCCCCATACCCTTCATTTTAAATGTCTGGTTCACCTGCAAGTATTATTCTTGGGATTCCTAGGAAGGTTTTCCACACTTTCTGCTGTGTAAAGACTACCTCTCTGACTAGTTCAGATTTTTTGTCATTGCTTATTACAAGCCTTTATGGAGCAAAGAAAAGGCTGGGAAGGCCTTTTATAGGCCGTATTTTTCTCTACATTATTACTGAAACCAATGGAGCATATGAAAGAGAAGACGAGTCCATACAAATAGAATAATAACTCCTATTTTTGTGATAAATTGTTTTTTTTCTTTGTGGCAGACCTCACAGAACTATTTTTTAACCTTCATGGTAACTACAGAGAAAGAAATTACTACTTGCTTTTGATCATAACAGGGGAGCTAATAAAGCTTACTTATCCAATGAAATACCCTGTCATTAAAATGGGAAATAACAACAACTTTTCTTTTAAGTATGGAGTCTAACCAATTTTGCAAAGGGTATGAATTTCCTTGTTGCTAACAAGCAACTACTGATGGAGAAAGAAATGTATTTTTTTCTCTCTCTCTTTTTGTTTTCAGAAAGCTTTCCGTTAACATTTTTTTTTTTTTTAGTATTATCACTTGTGAATGTTAATAGTCTTGTGGGACAAAAGGTAGGATTCCATGCCCTTCTACAAAAACAATGAATCTTGAAACTTCTTCTGATAAATTCTATGAGCCCAAATGAAGTGAAACTGCCCATGAACAAAAATATATTCTCTGATCTGGCAAAATCGACCTGTTACTACACAGCAAGATGCCCCTCACACATCCCTTTGCAACAGTCATTACTTCAAACAGCTGTTAATTGCATGCCATTACTATTAGAAGGTCATGTAAGTTCCCTTTTCCAAATTACCTGAAGTAATTTGTTTCTGTTTGCTGCCCTAAAATACAACACTGACTTAACGCAAATTTTCTTCTCAGCTGAAATCTGTATTTCAAAAGTGCTGTCTAGCACAGGGGGTAAATTCCAAATAATGGACAAGTTATTGTGATATGAGATTCTTCAATTACTATGACCCCGAAATTAAAAGGTCTAAGTAAAATCTCCATAAGAATTTTATGGTATCACTGAGTAGTAAATCTTCATCTATATCAGGGTCTTGTTAAAAGCTTCGGCCCCAAATAGTTCAAAATTTTCGAACACTTTTCTTCCATTTGATTTCAAAAAGTAGGAAAGGAAACTGAATATAAGACAAAAGCACAGTATTTACAGCATTTAGTTATTTCACTAGTAACTACAGTTACCACACTATAGGCTTACTTACATTTGGTGAATCTTTCCTGTCCCTAAATGTAAATGGTGCTTTTATATCACTAGCTGGACACAGCTGAATAGTTACTTATCATCTGAATGACTTCTGAATAGTAAGCTTCTCCAGTAAACATTTAGACCTTTATTCTTTTATCCTATCTCTTATGGATATAATCTCGCTCATTCTAACACAGCTGTATCCAACTTAAACATTCAAAAATTAGACTAGAAAGTCAGACCCTTCATTTGCTTTATTGTAGGATTTGAATAGCACCTTTTTAGAGAAAAAAAACAAACCCAAATCCCAAAACCCCAAACCACAAAATACCACAAATGGAAACTTTCAGAGAATAGGAGGGTGTATGTTAGATAGGAGGGTTTATGTTAGATCTACAAGACCACCATTCCTTCATCTGCCTAATGTGTTCTCACAGAAAAACAATGAGCTGGAACCTTAGTACTGACTATATTTATTATCCCCTTTTTTAAAAAAAGAAAAAAATATGACAAAAAGAACTAAACCACAGCAAGCTATAGCAGCAAGTGAAGAGGTGTTCATACATCCTGGAATGTACGAAGGATCAAAACTGTAATTAGCTGTTATCCTAGAGACTACCAACAAACATTATTTTTTTACAGATTAAAGCAAATGGCAAGAACAGTGCGATATGCATTGCATTTTACAGGCATGCCTGTGATTCTGACTGGCTCTTCAGTCACTCAGGGTTTTATGGGATTTGTTTGTCTTTCTAAAGCAGAAGCATCAGAGCTCTTGGAAGAGTAAAATATTTATATTCAACAAGAACTAAATGCACAGAAGCTTCAAGTTTTGCAAGCAGGTTTGCATAACCTATGTTTATATCTAGAAACTAATCAAACCATAACCTATATAATTTTGTTTACTTAAATTGGAAACTGAACTTTAAGAGGAGCAATGGATCAAGTGCCTTTTTTAAGTTCAAATGTAAATAAGAAGTATATATAATTATTTTTTTCCCCAGACCATAAGAATTCAGTAAATGTAAGAAGTTCGAAAGTAAATTCAGCATCAATCAAGAGTAATGAATAAAAGGCATTATAAAACCTGAAAAGAAACCATATGATGTATCTAGCCACCAAGACAGATTCTTCCAAAGAAGCTGATGAGATAAAGCTACAGGTGTTCCTGATACTTCTACAAGATGTGCTTTACATTCAGTGATTGTTTTAAAAATTGAGTAAATCAGTTTAAATATGAATACATATGCTTTTGTGACTTTATATATATATAAGCATAAACAATACACTGTTATTATGAGAGCTTGTAATTGTGCACCAAAGATTTACATGTGATTGCATTGGACTACCCTTAATGGCTACAATACAAAACTCAGAAAATGAACACCTACAGACTGTGAGCACCACACGGTCATGGTGTACATGAACACCACATCATCAAGTGGTTAAGCTGGCCAGACTGAACCATCTAAGTTAAAAAAAAAAACAAACCCAACTAGTTCCTCATCTAAAAGCAATTCATTTCATCCCATCAGTGCTAACTGAATGAGCTGAAATGCTCACGCAGTCAGATACCCACCATTTAGTACCACCTGTGATCAAATGCAGACTGAACACAGTAGCATAGTGTACTTTGCCTAGTTTATGTCCCAAATTGCCACAAAGTAATATGGGTTAAAGGGTGTCACAGGCTCGACTTCCATTCCATTTTCTAATTATCTGCTTTAATAATCACATTCTTCTGAGATAACTTGCAAATGTCACACAGATGTGTTCTTTCAATGTTTTTACTGGCAGGCAGCAGCACTGTTGCTCTCACAAAGATCAGGAAAGCCCTTTACTGATTTTTCATGTATCCTTCTCAGTTCTGAATTTCTGTTTTTTCTTCTCCAAGAAGACACCAATCATAATGCAAGAGCTACTAGAAACTATAAAGTTAAGTATTACGTTTTGGCTGAATCTTGATGAGAAAGGGAAAAAGGGGGACACTGGTTCTGTTTTTATCTAAATAAATGAAGGGGCAAATACTGAAATAGAAAACCCTATGTGCTACAAACACTTTTTATAAAACAGCAGACTTCCAAACAGTAGAAGAAAAACACTGTCAGGAAAAGTCAGAGGATTTATTAAGAGATTAATGGATATGTGAGTATTACCTGCACCAGTAGTAGATATGAGTTTGGGCTTGCTGCGTGCTCCATCACCTTTTGTTGTATAGGCTGTCACAGTGAAGGAGTATGTAGTTTCAGGCTGAAGCCCAGAAATAATCATTTCCTAAGATGGAATAAAACAAGAATACTTTATTAAAGGCAGATTGTTTTCCAGGAAAGTGTGGAATCCTTCAGACAACCCCTGTTTATTACATATAGTGCACACATTTTTGTGCTACTGGCAGTGATAGCAAGCATTTGAGAGCACCAACAGACTCTTCCATATGAAATATTTCATAATGCAAAATGTTTCACTCAAGCAATAAAAGACAGCAGACTCCTTAATAGCATGCCTCAGGTAGTATAAAGCAAAAGGCCAATGGCTTCTTGGTGTGAACAGTGAATAAAGCCTTATGAAATACCGTGCCTGAGGAATACTACTGATACTGTGAAATGCATGCATATGTAAGAATGAGAAACTCCATTTAACTTAAGTAATTTACAGGACACCACTGATATATCTACAAAATGCCTAGTAAGAATAGTGTTGCGTTTGTATCTACACTTGGTAAGTAATGATAGTTTAGCTGAACAAGAAAACCTTGTTACTTTCATGAAACTTTCTTTGCAATATGTGCAACTACTTGGATTGTGCATCTGTGTATCTCATAGGACTTGGGAAACAACTTGTTCTTCAGGTCTAAAAAAATACTCCAAACACCATTTAAAAACAGGCCGGAGAATACATCTGATGGCCCTTAAAAAAAAAAAAAAGGACAGCAGCCACAAAACATGTAGGTCTTCAGCTAGAACAGCAGCAAGACCAAACTGCAAGCATTAAAGCAATGGGAATCTTTTTACAGATGTGCATACACACATGTGTACACACACAGAAGATGGCGAAGGGCCAGCCACCAGAAATAAATTAAACTTATGTCATGCTGTAAAGGCAGCCAGAGGAATTTAAGACTTGACATGCACAATATAAATAAATTTTATATACAAGTATAAAAGGGCAATATTTGGAGGCAACTGACTGGCCCAACATTCCCAACTCATCAGCTTCGAGTCTGTAACCACTGAACTACTTGAATCTTCACATGACTGAATGAACAGTAAATTTCACATCTGCCAGGAAGATGCTATATTTATGTGTCTAGAATAAATAGCATTTGTGCAATCACACACTGCTCAGAGGAAACAACCATAAAAGTTATTATAAAAATTATGGGTCAGGCTATCCACACTAAATGGATTTTTCAATACAGTGGGTATGAGCTTAGTACAGTTGTGATCAGAATTTGGCATTGTATTCACAGTCAGTTATTAGCAATATTGAAATAACAAGGTAATGATCAAACAAGTGGGCAAAATAGATCAAATAAGGTAAAATCACATAAAAAAAGAAAACCTACAGAAAAATACCCTACATGGACTTTAGCTCAGAACTGAATGTACCCCTCAAGGCCTTAAATCCATCCTTTCAAAGAGTGATGAAGAACTAACCTCATCTAAACCAACCAGTACTCATGGTATAAAAGATATGATTGTGTGTAGTGGTGTTTAAAAGTGTAATTTGGATACAGCAAACACTGCTACTGAGGCATAACATTTGGCTTTCCTGATAGCATACAAAATACATTTATCACACCACCAAAAAAAGCACAACTGATTTCAAATTTCCATTACACAAAAAAATTTAGCCTTAATATGAATACAGAAAAATGGGACTACAGCTACTCAACTCGGAGTAACTTTTATTTTTCTAACACCTTGTGAAGAGGAAATTGTGAAGCAAAGTTAGAGACAGTCATCAAATAGAGGAAAACATAAGCCAGATGTGTACGTTTTTGGTATCATGCTAAACCCCAGAACAAGCAAGCAATGACAGTACCCCTCACCCCCCACCCCCACCCCCCCAAAAAAAAAAGGAAAAAGAAAAAAAGTTGCCATAAAATAACCTTTTTTTGTTAGGAGCATGCATTTATGCTAATAGAAAAACAAAAACAAAAAAACCCAAACATCCAGCACAAAAATACCCCAAACCAAAAAAACTCCACAGAAGACTCAGGAAAATAAAAGGAGGCTACAAGCAAACAATCAAGATGAAAAGAAAAAAAAACAAAACATCACACACTGTCTGGCCAGTCAAAAACTACTCACATGTTCAGTAGTATCATCATATTCCCACTGATTGAGAGTAAATACAGTTGGAAGGAAAAACAAAAGAAATGAAGATATTTGTAGCCTGTTTTCTTCTTAATAGTAAAATAAATAAATTGGAAAAAAATCATATACCATTTGAATTAATAGTGTAGAATCACACAGAATTTGGTTATTGAATTATTGAAATCAGGCCAGCCATTTTTAACTCCATTTCTGCTCTCCACAAAAAAAGTCACTTATCTTTGAAAGGTGAAAAAAAATAATGAATCCTTTTGTACCATGTATTTATAATTTATAAAAGATTGTATTAATAATAGCTACCAAGGCAGAATTAAAGGATGCCTGTTTATTTAATCATGATACTATGCTATATGGTCATGTTTCTCAAATTAATTCATCAATGCCTTATTTAAATTAACAGCAGGGTTTTGTTAGTCTTGAAACCTTACCACACTGATCTTCTTCCATCAAGATTTCATACATGTACAAGTTCTGATCACATGTATCACAGAGTTATGATAGGCAGACAGGAGTGGGGAAAGGAGAAAGGAGGTGACTATAGAGAGTGAACCAATGACAGACAGATCAAAGCCAAATCTGGCAAAAAAAAAAAGAAACACAGCTTTTGCCTTTATGATATTAGGCTCTTAATATCTCATCTAGTCTCTAGTCTCTGAACTTCCAAACTACTTCTGACCTTTTGTTCTGCTAGCACACAGAATTTGAAAGTGAAAATCTGTGCAAGGAAAGAGAGAATCAAATTGCAGCATCTGCTTTTCCATTTTCTCTTCTCTTCGTATTTCCCCACCTGTTTTTATCCTTATCTCCAATGAATTTAAAGCTATAAAAATACCACGTTGTACAAAAAAAGGCAAGTACATACAGATAGACAGACTGGCTGGTAAAACTACAAAAAAGACCTCCAGGAACAGAGACAACAGTTTGAGAATAGGGTCATCAGCAAAATGCAGGTGTAGAAGACATGGTCTCAAAAATGGTATCTGCAGAACTGAGATTTAGAACTAAGACTGGAATTAAAAATAAAATGCTTAAGAGGCAAGTTTAACTCTTTATGCTAGGTTCATAATTTCTTATCATTACCAATAATTCCAGCCATAAACTGAGAGCTGGAAGTGAGAGGTGTGTACTTGGTAATAGTTTCAATGTAGGATGAATGTACTTCTCCAGTACCAGGAGCTTTGGGAATGTTTAATTTTACAGAGAACTAGTGTATCTCAACCAGTAAAATCACATTTCTAGAAACTTTTTAAACTTGACATGATCAGGTTTTGTTTTCGTTATGTCTCATAGTTCACAAAACAGATGGGAAACATTGCAAAGTAACCCCATACCTATATAGATTAAGCTCCTAATTTTATTGCCCAGTTACTGATATGGATAATGACAAGTATATGGTGATTTCTAAGTTGCACAAGTTGCACAAAGAAGTTAACCTCTTTTGAAAGACATGGTGAGGTGGATACATGCTAATGACAGAAACACTGTAATAATGAACCAACACAGGATTCTAATGTTTCTAGGGTCTCCACTGAAACACAGAAATATCTGGTGGGTGGAACAGGCAGTGCTCAGTTTGCTCTATATTGACTGTGACCAGGCTCAGATCTCCCTGATGCTTTAAAACTTCAGAGCATAGGTCATAGGGTGAAGCCTTCAGGTTTCAAGAAGCCAGTGGAATGACACAGTTTAGCATTTAGTTCCACACCTATAAACAAAAGGGCTCCTAGCCTGGGCTCAACAACCTTTAAAGGTATTCTGAAAAAAAAAAAGTTGTTAAAATACAGATGAAAAATTCTAGAGATGTTATGTAGATGGCTGAGATATGGAAAGAAAAAGAAATGCAGTCATGGATAACTCTCTGGTACACAAAATATTTTCACTGTGACAAACAGAATATAAAATACACCAATTACCTGTGCATCAGCCAACATGATGTCCTTCAGCATGGGCTGACCCTTTGACTCTCCACTTTCCATCTTCACATAGTGGACCTGGTATCCTCGTATCTGACCATGCTGCTTATTGGGTACAGGTGAGCGCCACGACACTTTGACAGCAGTAGAGTTGACAGCCTCTACCTCGACTTTGCGAGGAGGACCACTAGGAACTGGAACAACATCATTGGACAGAAGAGAATTACAGGCATCTGTCCCACCCATGTGTTTGTTTTGTTGTTTTGTGTTTTTTTAAGGGCAGACTCACTCATGTTTTCTCTGAAGAATACAAATTGTTCAACAAATGAAAATGCTCAAACAATCTGCTCTACCTTTCAGTGAAAAGATCAAAAAATATGACTGATGCAAAAAATGGAAGAAAAAGGAGTATTAGAGAAAATAGAAAAACATGTAAAAATGTACAAAAGCCAAGGAAGATGCTTTGAGAGTCAAAGCATTATAGTACAAAGAGATATTTTAATCACTGAAATACTACTACTATTGTTACTACTACTAAAACCACAAAATATTTCAAAAAGAGATTCCCTTATTTTTAATTCTTTGTCTCTCTTTTTTCTCAGCAGTATCAAAAGAAGGCTGATTATAGGGCTGTCTTCTGTCACTTTCAAGCATGGAAGAAAAGAAAGCGTGTGCAGCATCAGTTTTCCAAGATCAAAAATAAAACTAGGAAAAAAAAACAACCCAAAAAAACCCAAATCAAAAAGCACAACATGGAACAAGAAAGCAGTTAAAAAAAAAAAAAAAAAAAGTGAGAGAAAAACAAACCGAGAAAAACAAACCAAGTTCCTAGACATAACTGTTTAAAAATAACAATGATTGAAAAGGCAGAAAGATTTTCCCCTGAGTGTTATTTTTCTGTTAAAGGAGGAGCAAGAAGGATATGTATGGGCTCAAAGTGGCAGCAGATTCATGTCACTTACAAAAAGGTACTTCGTGTTAAAAAAAGAATAAAAATACCAAATACAAAAAAGGTGTAGAAAGGGCAAGTCTTTGATTAAAAAAACTCAAAAAGGTGATAACATCTGTGATTTGGGGAAAAAAAAAAAAAAGAGGATCAGAAAAAAATACTGTTAGGCTATACAGAAGACAGCAGATCGACAGAGTCACAGAGGTGCAAACTGATGTAGTGGAGGCAACATACCATCTTCATCTGTCCGAATCAATACTGCTAAGCTCTCTGGGCCAGGTCCAACATCAGTGTGGGCAGTCACAGAGATCCGGTACTCAGTCCATTTTTCCAGCTGTTCCAAAAGGTATCGGGTACTGTCCGAGGAAATTCCCAAAATTTCATGGGGCTTGACATCTTCTCCATCAATCCCAATGTACTTGATGGAGTATTCAGTGATAATGCCGTTCTGTTTTTCCACCGGTGGAGGTTTCCAACTTACCAAAATGCTAGTGGAGCTGGGGCTTGTGCAACTAATGTCTTGAGGAGGAGCTGATGGCTCTAATTTTAGTAGTGGGTTAAAGAAGGATTTGAGTGAAAGGATAGGAGTGATTGAAAAAAATGAACAAAAGAAAAAATAAAAATAAATAAAAGGCAACCAAATGAAAATAACAAATAAAGCTAAAGAAAAAAAAAAGTAGAAACTTAAAACAGCAAAACATCAGATAATCATATGCACCTTGGCTTATTAACATGAGGAAACTGAAAATGAATAGACCAACTAAATGGTGAAAAAGTATGCAGGGGAAATACATGAAGATGAAACCTCAAAATAATGTTACCTACCTGTAATTAAAATTCTTCTTGAAATAAAAAACGTAACACTTCTATGACTACTGATCTATCTTCATAATAATAGCAATTAGTGCAAGGTAAAATATTTTAAATGACACATGACGTATTACAAATTTGAATATATCCAAGTGGGTTTAATTTGAGAAAAAATCTCTTTTTACAGAACTCCTAAAAACTTGCAATAATTGCTAGAAATTACTCCATAAATTGCCATTTTTTGCCACTCTCATAAACATATATTTTGCCACTCTCATAAACAATTATTTTTTCAGGATTTTTGTTATAACTGAGTCTGCCTGGCCCGAGTCAAACACATATTATGTTTCAATGGAAAGCATTTAGTGAAACGTTTATTGTAGCCAACATACTAAAAGCATGCAGTCAATAGAAGAAAGTCTTAGTCAAAGTTTTACCTACCAGGAACAAGAGACAGGCTTGTTGACTCTGACTGTAACTTGTACTTACCCTATATCAGCTGTCAGTTTTATTTTTTTAACTCCTCTTGGAAACACCTTTGCTAGCAAAGAATTAAATCCTACCAGTAACGTAGGTAACTTCTACAGGGAAAAAAAAATAAATCTACCCCCAAACAATGTGTCAAGAAAGCAGGTATTCATTTTACAAACAGAGTTCACAAGCTCAGCACATCAGAACAGTGAGAGATTCTAACTTGATTTCATCTCTGGTCACCAGCACCAATCTTCCAGAGCAGAAGTGCTCACATTTACTGATTTGTACTCAAGGGAGTCTGCAGCACATTTACCTTTTCTGGGATCCAGAGAATATAAACATGTATGTCATTTCACTGCTTTCAGTGAGGCAATTCAAGTACTGAAAGTCAGGTATGCATTTATGTGCTTAAATGCACTTTCATTTAGCAAAACCCATGCTTTCTACCTGAGATCATTCAAAGCTCAAAAAAGAAGCCATAGTTCAAATTCACAGGCAGAAGTAATAGACATGGACTCCCTTCCTATTTCTGCCTTTTTTCTTGTAAGGAAAACACTTTGGGTGGAAGATCACTTTTTTTTGTTGTTGTTTTGTTTTTGTTTTGTCTACTTTTTATTTTCCCATTTCTTGAGGGAAAACAAAAAAATAAATAAATGGATTTCTGGTACTTATGCTAGACACATAAAAAAAACCCCAAACAAACAAAAAAACAACAAAGACGATCTAGGACTCTGCTACTGCATTTATCTTTTGGCTCCGTACAGCTCTTCTACAAGGATCAATGTTTTTTTACTCAGTATGATACTCTGCTCTTCTGAAGGGAAAACAGAAGGGAATGTACCAGCATTTCAACCAACTAGATGAGGGGGATAGATTACCATATTTGTTGTGTTTGGGTTTGTTTTTTTTTACTAGTTCAGTAATCAAGTACTCAAAACATGTCGGTCCCCTTCCACAATTGACTTGTGCAGGAAACAAGATAGAAGTAAAATTTTCCTTAAGGATCTTATATGTAAAGAAATAGCATCTGTAGCATCTTTCTCTGAAACCAAGATGAAAGGCAATAGCATATTCTGGTGAATATTGCTAATAAAATCATAGAAGCTTATTAATTTTTAATCCATTATACTCTGAAAATGCAAAATACTACATTTATGTAACTAAAGATAATTTGTAGGTTACTTGTGTAACCAGTTTTATTCATGCATATGTTTTTCTCAAAATACACAAATTGTGTAAGAAAAGATTTTGCAATCTTTTCATTAAATAACCAGGGTCTGCCCACCAAAATGAACTGGATTTTCCTACTATTTTAAGGCAGAAGGCTGAAAAAAGCATAACATATTCTTACATTCAAGAAAGGAAAAATGGCAATGTGTTTATGTATGGAACATGCAGACTTGTCACTTGCATATTTATTTTGTATACAGTCTAAGCAATCTTCACCCAGTATAAGGGAATGAGCATTATAAGTAGTTGAAATGGCTCCCAGAATAAATACCTTTTTCTTCACCAAATTATTGATGCTGGATTACTTAAATTAAAAGGTGCCTTGCCACTATGTCTAAATCTAGTGCTGTGTTATATAATTGCCTTTTATGCTTATTCCAAATGCCTTAGAAATGCTTTGGGAGCATATTTAGCTTTGGTTGCAGCACTGTTTCTCCAGTCACACTAATTACTATTAATATATAACAGTAACAAGGAATGTATAATCATATCTGTCATGACTGGAAATTAAAAAGCATCATGTGAATTGAGAATCTGAATTTTCTGTTTGGAATAATATTACTTTAAGAAAAAGCCATTTAATTTCAAAGAATTGCACTAAGTTTTAAAATCACACAGTATAGTGCAAGCTGTCAGGAAAGCATTAAGTTATCTGGCAAGAGTTGCACTTATGGACATCATCCCTGAAATATCTCATTGTTTTAATTAGGTCTTAATTTAAATATTTTAAAATGTACATATAATCCCTTACAATTTTTTGCATCTCATTTGTAGACAGTTTCTGACTTTCATGACATTGTTTCCATAGGCATACAGTGAGAAAACAATTTTTTTACTGGTGTAAAAAAAAATGACTGAGCATCATAAACCCCCTAGATTAAAAAAATCTGCCTAAAAATCAGAAACTCAGCCACTATAGAAAAATAGTTACACGGAAATTTTTGATACAGTCTGAAATATTCAACATGACCCACTCTACAAATCTTTTGTACTTCAGGAAAAACCTCGTATTATAGGAAATCTACAGACTGGGTAGATGGAATTTTAAGGGTGGAGGATTGTCATTAATGTATATCTATGGCATGATAAAACATTTTATCCTATTATAAATACAAAAATATTATGATGTCAGCATAACATTAGATAGCATAGTATGCCTCCTTAGACACTGGTTTACAGAGATTTTTTCTCAAACTGTGTAAAAGTCATTCATATATTAATTAGATCACAATACATCTGCAAAATTACACATTTTAAGCATTCTTTTGCTGCATTAAGCACCAGGAATGTTGTGTTTTTTAATTTAGCCTCTTTTTTTTATTTTCTGTTGCTGCATCTCTGGACTGGTGAGATTGCTCTTTCTGAGAATACAAGACAAGGGAATAAACACAGCAAGGAAAGACACCTACTTGACTGCATGGTTCTTGCTGAGATTTCTGCTGTCGAAGCACCCAGACCTTGTGGAGAACGTGCAGCTAGACGGAATAAGTACAAGCTGTTTGGCCTTAAGCCTTGCAAGCGATAAGATGTAGTAGGTTCAGTGGAAACCCGTTGCTAAAGACAAGTAATAAGAAGAAGTCTTGATTAATATTCAGAGACTTTGAATTCCATATTTTGCCTATAGAAGATGTGCTTTTATTCTCTGATGATAACCCAGTTGAGAAAAATCTAAATTCAAGAATGTAACTCAAACAGAATCAAAATGAGCACTATATTATTTTTGACAAACACAGATTAAGGAAGATATTTGTTAAAGCCAATGGCTTAATGGGTGAAACTCAGAGCCAGAAATACTGTTTGTTTGAGGAAGTAATAGCTGTGTACAAGGTATAAAAGGATTTTCAGACACTAAGAGATGAACAAAGGCTTACTTTTAGCAACTTATTGTGAGCGTGAACTATAGGATTTTATAATACGAGTAATTTTATAATATGGGAAAAATGGGTATAACCTGATAGTTGAATTTGTGTTCAAATTATCAAGAAGCAAGTTCTTCCAAAGGGCAGCTTATTATGCAGGGGTCTGCATCCCATTTGGAGGTGAAATATGGATCTGACCCTCTTGCACAAAAGAAGGCTTATGCATTGACATAATGTGTGTGAAGCCACCATAAACATAAGATCAGTAGAAGCATCAACAATGAGCTGATGATGCAGGACAAATCAATGAGACTGACACTCTCCTGCTGCCTTCTGAGACTGCCGGCTTCTTTCTTTTGTCTGGGACACCTGGCAATATCACATGGTTTTCCTATCAGGAGAACAGTTTATTCTAAAGTGTATGATACTAACACCACTCAAACCAAAAATTCTTTTGAGAAATAATGGTATAGAAAATGGCCATTGTAGGTTTTTAACTTTATTTCTTCTCAAATACTACTGAAAAATTAGAGAAGCCTGAGAAATATTAGACAGTGGCAAAGAGAAACAAAAATTCTCCAAAGCTGAAATAGACTTCGAAGTCCAAAGTATAAGTGCAAAAAATCTTCATGAGTTTGCTTCCAAGCCACTGTAGAAGAACAGGCTTAGAGAGGCATGATTAATGTCTGAAATCGGATGAAACTTCTGTGGATAACTTGTCAACAGTGAAGTTCCACTGGCTGGTAAACATTGACAGCATTTTCTGCTGTTTACACACTCTCAACCTACCATTAGGCTGACTGCTAGGTTTAACAAACTGCTAAACATCAAGGCATTTGTACTAAAGAAAGTTACAAATCCATCAGTTTTAACCATTGCGTTATTCCATGGCTGACTTATTAACGAGTATTTAAAAGATGTATAGCCTTACCTCTTCCCCATGCTCTCCATCTTTGTAAACCAGTTCATAGCTGGAAATCGTATCAGAGCGTGGAGGTGTCCAGGAAAGCAGTATGCTTGTTTCAGACTCAGGTTCTGCTTTGAAGTTCAGTGGCTGACCAGGCACTAAAGGAAGAGTTGAGCAATGTTGCCAATTGTTTATTTGGCTACTTCAACACTTATGTTTCAAATCTTTTAAACTCTTGTCTGAATATTTCATACAATACTATTTTCATTGAACTTACTGAACTTAAACTAACTGATTAAGTATACTATGAAATAAATTAAGTCTGAGCTCAGACAAGAATAATGATATATTTAATTCACACACTACAAATTATCAAGGATTTCAAATAAATGCTTTGCAGTAGAAATAACATGCACAGAACCAAAATACAACTGAATAGAAGATTGGTGATGAATACGAGAAATCTAATAGTTTATGTGTGAAACGTTGAACATACATGTATATATATATATATATATATATATGTCTGTACATGTGGGAAAATGCTAGAATCATGCAAGATTGGCTGGAATAGTCAAGAAGAAAGTGTTAAAACCATTACATGCATCTGAAACTGGTTTGCTCAGCACATAAATAACAGTGATACTAAATACAACCTGGTCTTTAAGAAGACACCCAAATATTGAATACTTTTGTAATGTGAAGATGTTATAACATGCTGAAAAGATTTCCAGTAATGTAAGAAGTGACATATTTCTATCCTTTTAATGACTAGTATTTTTACCAATACAGCTGAATTTCTAGTAACTACACTTTCTAATCGAAAGAAGTAAAAATACAACTTTGATTTCAGTAGTCAAGAACATTCTCTGTTGTTATGTCTTGTGTAATGGTCACAGAAATTATCAAGACTAATGTTACTCTCATTTGCTTCTGCAAATCTATGGCAAACAGCAAGGTTGTCTGGGAGATGACAGCAAAATATAATTCACTGAAATGTATCTCATAATTTTAGCACCCAAGTTCTAAAGCATAACTTTCAGTTAACAGCGCTGTCGATAAGGCGTGAAACAGTTTTCTATGGCATTTCTAGCTTTTCAAGAATAAAATACGGCATGCTTTTGTTTTTTTAAGAAAAAAAAAAATGTGATGCACTACTTAGCACCTACTGAGAACAGGCACAACAAGTAGGATGTGACAATAGAGACTGTTTCACAATCATTTTTTGGAGTACAATTTTATTATAGCATTACAAGTATGTTTCTGTTATACAGAAGAAGACTTAGAAACACCATGGAGAATGTGGTAAAAATAATTTGTGGTTGTAACTTTTATCTTCCCCAGATTTCTACACAATGTCACTCTGAGGATAATACTGCCCTCATCTACACTGGTAGAGGCTTGATACCTGACTTTGGACAGATACCTGTCAACAAACAGCGTATTCAGGCTCCTGTGTGGAGGTTACACATTCCTACTGTTGATTTTCCTTTTTTTTTTTCCAAAACCAGGACAAAATAGAAAAGGAAAGGTATAGAAGGATAATGCCTTTTCCTAAGGGAATGAATGAGAGTGAACAGGTGACCAGTTCTCTTCATGGTAACAAAAAAGGATAGGAGTAATTAGCTATTTTTTCTGAAAGACGCCTGGTATAAAAAAGAGACCATTTCCTGAATACTGCAAAATGCAAAAGGGGAAAAAAAATCACAAACCACAGGGAGCAATTACAGGAAACATCAGTAAAGTATTTTTGACAGAAATGCTTCTAATTTCATCTTTTGAAAATTGAATGGACTTGAAATTAAGAGGAATAAAGTGGGATGACTGGATAATTCCTGACTTTGAAACAGATTCTGAAGTACTACTAGATTAAACTTTAACTTCGCAAATCTATAGCATAGTTGTAGAAACGCATTTAATAGGTGAACATTAGAATTTTTTGTGTTAGCTGACTCAAACCACTCCTGACTAGCAACCAGACATCAGCTGCAGAATTTCCTCCTGTGGAACACGGCTCAAAGTAGATGTGGAGCCCCACTGTAGGCTTGACTAAACTTCATAGTAAAATCTGGAGTCTAGGCAGGTTTTTGGAAGTTTTCATTTTGCTACAGGTTGCTCCAAATCTATCTAATGAAACTCAGGTGGATACCTGGCTGTAGGCATGTTATTTGCTTCATCTGACAAAAAGAAAAACACTTGTAAAACTGACTGTAATTTGCCTCAGTGTGTGTCAAAGAATAGGGAAAAGAGTATTTTGGTAAAGTGAGCGACACAGCTGGAATTATAAAATCATCTTAGCCTGGTCACAGAAGGTCAAACAGCAGCTCATGTTATCTGTGCCACACTATCTTGTGTCTGACATCTCTATCACTGACCTGGAGGAGATGACGGAGGGCACATGCCCCAGGTCTGCAGATGACATCAAGTGGAGGGGGACGAGCTGACACACTCTAATAAGACAAGGACGCTGCTAAGAGAACTGGAGAGGAGGGAGGTACATACAGGCCAATGGTTTCCCATGAAGTCCAGCAAGCCCTGTCCTCGGTAGGCAGAGCCTTGCAGGGATTCAGACTGTGATTGATGGGATCAGGGAGCTGTGGTGAGGATAGCCCTGAGCCCTGGCAGGCAGCAAGCTGCACTGAGGTCAGCTGAGTGCTCAGGTAGCAACAAGTGCCAGTGGTGCCTGGGGTGGTGTGAGCACAAGATGGGCCTGAGAGATAGGGGTGCAGGGACTGTCTGCTCTGTGCACTTCAGACCACATGGGTACTGCATCTGTTTCTGGGCCTCAGCAAGATGGCTCTGGGTTTGGGCACTTGCCCTGCAAGGAAAGGCTGCAGGATTGGGCTGGTTCAACTGAGACAAAGGATGGCTTTTGGGGGCACCCACCAGCATGCCCAGCACTGAGTGATGGGACCAGAGAGATGCAGCCAGGCTCTACACAGCAGTGTGTGGCAGGAGGGCAAGAAGCAGCTGCTCAAGCTGAAATACAAGGGGCTCATGCTGGATATAACAAGCTTTTTACCCACAAGGACAACCTAGCGGTCAAACTGGGGCCCACGCAGCTTGGAACTGCCTTGGGCAGGTTTATGCCTCAGCTGGGTAAAGCCCTGAGCTTATGGCTGAGCCTGCTCTGGGCAGGGGCTGGGTCTGGAAACCTCCCCAGATCACCCTACCAGCCTGCACTGTACTGTGATGCTATGATCTGTGCTTAATGTATGGATACATGAATTGTAGAACACAGCAATGCAGTGATAGTAATACCAATAATTTAATAGTAATAAAAATGGTAAAGTGATCCATATGAAGGTTGGTACCATCTGTTATGATAAAACAAAAGGATATTTCCTGAATCTCACTCATCTTCCAAGAATTCCTTAAAAAAAGAAACCCTAACCTTTATGGTCTTAGGTCTCTATCATTTTATAAGATAAGTTGATGGTTAATTGAATTTTCCCAAGTGCTGTTTTTCAAAATAACATCTTGCTGCAAAAGCTAGTCTCCCCTCACATTTTTCAACCACAGTTATGCAACTCTAAAGCTGAAAACACTGACAAAAGAAAGAGGTGACAGGGAAATCTGCACTGCTCCATACAGATGGAGAAGATGAATGAGAAAGAAAACATAAACAAGATAACAGAAACTAAACAAACTGTATTGCTGATAAACTCTGTTAAGGAAACCAAGGCTTTAACCAAAGGAAAAGTACCAGATAAGAAAGTGGAATAATAACTTTTAAACTCTTTAGGATTTATGCCTAGAACACACAACATCTGTTCAAAAAATTCTTCAGTGGCACATGGGAACTATGCCAAACTGGAGGAGCTGACAGAGGGCACTGCTCTCCTTCAGAGACAGAAAAAGCCTAGGGTGACTGGAAAATCCATTAAGTGGTCTTTGTACTTTTGCTGAAGTGTTTTTAATTTCACAGATCAAATCTAACTTTCCATATTAGTGCTGTACACACTCAGCTCACTGAATAGATGCTTATTGCAGGAGCAGCCTCTGAATATTGCCTTTTCTGTCTTCTGGTTTGAGGTCAGTGTGCTCTACAAACATATATTAAAGCCTGTAACTTCCTAGTGCACAAAGTATACCTCTTATTTCTTTACTGTAAACATGACGTAACTTAGGTAGTACACATAATGGAACAGTACAATGTAGTGACAGAACAAAGAACAAAATCCAGAATTACACTTTTTAAAGCTTCATACCAACGTCTACACTTTTGCTTGCCTAGTCTTCCATGATTATTGGTGGATAACCAGAAACACAGTTTTATGGACTTTGCCCTGCATATTGGTTCTATGCCTGTCCCTAGTTCAAGTTCCAGAACAGAACCATAAGATAAGATCTCACATTTAGGAAGTCATTCTAGTTCCCTGCACAGGTCCTCAGCTGGCTGAAGAAACCAGAAAAACACTTCAGGGGTGTTCTGGGTTTGCAAATAATGGTGGAAAGAGAAGAGGGTCCCCAGACTAGAAAGGGATTCATGGCATAGTAAAATCCATACCTAGCAAATCCTCATTCAGTTCAGTTAGAAATGTGTTTTGCAAAGGACAATAGATTGATCAAGAGAATTTATAATCACTCGGAAACTGAAAGGGCCCAAGAGTTCATGCTCCTGCTTGCTCTGGAAGCATGAAGCTCTACAGAGAAGCTCTTACATTTGAAGAGTTAATGTGCTCTGGAGGTTTTGTTTTCTAAAACAATACCTGCACTTTTGAAATGCCAGATTATCATGGAATATAATTACAAAATAAAATGGGTAATGCATTAAACGTATGTGCATCGTGCTCTCCATCTTTCTGCTAAACCAGAAATAACCTCTTCAAATGAGTCTGAAAATAGCTGAGGCTTGTAGTTCTGCAATATCAAACACAGAACCACAGTACTGGAAATATATTAACTACCTTTTAAATGTCCAAAAAGCCTAGTACATTTTGTGAAAAATAACCAGAAATCCAGAAATCACCTTCTTAACATAATATGTGTAACTGTAACTCTGAGGGAGCCCACAGAATAAAATAACATGTTGGTCAGTCTTAAAGATAGTCTTGTCGGAATGACTAGAGAACACAGAGAAGAGACAAACCATTCTTCACAGTAATTCTGTCTACACTCTATTTCTACAGAGTGGCAGTAGAGTTGTCTTGAAATTATTCAAGATGCATTTTTCCATACCTCAGTTCAGTGACAAAAGTAGTATGTGTGCATTTTCAGGGCTCATCCACGTATTTGCAAAAATCAGAACTGGAAGATTAAACCCCAGAAAGATCCCTGCCTGAAGGTGAGACCCTCAATATTGGTCTCATGATGTTAGCATTTAAATAAAGCAAACATAGACACTGGGATACTTAACAGAATTTGACTGTGCTTTGAGAGCAGAGGGGGTATTCAAAAGCTGAAATATTTTTTCCTGCATCCTCAGAAATGCTCCTTAAGGGGAATTTTGTCACTTAAAACAATCCTGCCCCCACCTTGGCTTCAAATTACTCTTGCTCCACCTGCTTCCTTGCATCACGTTCGAGTTTCCAGCTGCATGCTCTCAACCCTTCATTTCTGCAAGTCTATTCCCATTAAATGCTTCACTAGGACACTAGTACTGTGGAGTTTCAGAAACACGAGGTTTCCCTGTTCATATGTCCATGAAAAAAATTGAAACAGCAAAGTAGCTAGCTTGCTACAATACAGAACTGTATGTTTGCTACAGGTTCCGCTTATGTGCCCTGCAAGTCATATACTTGACCTTTTCATCACTGTCCTTTTCCATGTGTTCAAAAGATCAGCTTTTCATAACTAATAATCCATAGTCTTCAAACCACTGCCAATCCTTGGTTTAAAATTAACAGTACATTTTATATTGTGAGGCTTTGTTTAAAGAAGCATAAGCTTACGTGTAGATATTCACTTCCCAGAATATATTTCCCCTCTTTCTCAATATTCAACTACCTAATAGATGCTCTGTACTTCTCAATCTCACCTTTTTTTACTTAAACTCAGAATAAAAACAGGATCTCTGAATTCCTTCAGAAGCATCCTCTCTTTGCACATTATAACTCAACCCAACCCAAACTTAGCCATTCAGTTTAAAGCTAAAGAATTTTCCCGGTACACACAGGTTAAAAGTACTGTTCAAAAAATAGGTGTACTTCTGACCAGTTTAAGCAAAAGAAGGCAATAGGTGAAGATACATAGTGTGTCCTGGGCAGCTAAACGGAGACAAAGCAACAGAGACTTTTTTTCCTTTTTTTTTTTTTTTCTAGTGTAGCAAAGAAAAAGCATGAAAGTATAACACTAAAGCTTATACTGATATTTCTCTAAAATTTGGTGATAGTAAGTCAATTCATCTAAATAATATCCTGATCCTGACTCCATCCTCAGCAGAATCAAATCCTTTGACTGAAAATGCAGAATAAAGCCTATTGGAATTGATCTTCCCTTACATACTCTAATGTCCCCAGAGTAATAATAAGAATTAAGCTACATGTTTACAATTATAAGCTTATTTGTTTCAAAAAAAAAGGAAAAAAAATAATCAAAATGCAATCACCACCCCATTCCTACGTTTAGTTTTTCACATATGTTTCCATTAAATGCATTTCTGATGGTTTTAAGTGGCACTCTATAATTCACTATATTTATTTGGATGAGTTTCAAGCTTGAGAAAGACTTAAACCAAAACAATCATATTCAGATTTAGATTAAATCAAATCTGGAGGGAAGAGCAAAGAGGACATTTTATTCTGCAGTGCTCACTGGACAGAAACTGCTGGATAGAAAGATCAGACAACCTTAATTTTTAAACATACACTGAACTGGAGAACTGCACTAGACTTTCTCAGCTATTTTTCCTCTTTTCTGAGTTAAAATGTTTGCATTTTACGCAGAAAAATGAATCCTTATGCCACATTTCTCACAAATAAACAATGTCGTCAACTCTGTCACAAAGTTGAAAAAGTATTCAGCATCCCTCCTGCACTGTTAATGTCGTAATTTCTTCAGATTGCAACAGTAAGTGGAAACAGATGGGCATGTTTAATGACAAGTTCTATGAAGCATTTAATAAACAGAGGTTTTCTGAAGTGACCTCAGCAAGTCATATAACTTAGACTGGTCCAGCTGAGCCTCAGTGCACATTATTTCAATTGCCTCATCCTTCTCTGGGGAAGCCACTGACAAATTCTTGCTAATCTGGAAGGTTTACTGTTCTAAGTGAAAGCACAGATGAGGATCTTACTACACTTTCTTCTTGAAAAGCTTTTTGCCCATGAATTCAAGAAGTTGGGTGTCAATAAAAAAACAAGTCCCTGAAAAAGATTACAACTGCCAAAATTAAATTATGGTGCATATGTACATTTGCGAGTGCACAGAGACATTTTAAAGTATCACTAGAAGGCCTAAAAAGTTAATTTAGTAACTTCTCAGCTGAGATACTGCAAAAAGTAACACCTAGACCTTAGCATAACACATTTAGAAAGCTTCCAGGTCAATACCTCAACTTCTGTTCTTTTTATTAAATACATATTGGAAAAATGCAGAAGTAAACAGTGAATGAAACAGGACTGTCTTCAGCCACATTTTAGAGAAACTTTTTTTAAGAATTTCAGGGCTGCTAGATTACCCAACAAGAAATTTTCCAGTACTAAAATAAAATAAATCAAGTAGTATTACATAATATTTTTTAGGTAATCACTGACCTACAGTAATAATTCATATGGCTGTCTCTAAGCTGGTAGACAAATGAAGCCTTTATTTCTACAGTAAAACACTTTCTGCAGTGTAGCTCCACCAGAGCTACTCACTTTCAGTTTCATAACAATTTGCTGTAATGTTTTTCTCTATGTTTGTTTGTCCTTCAAAAATAAAACTAATTCATGGATGTAAAACACCTGTGCAAACCAAAACAAATTATCTACGAACACAAACCAAGAAAATTTTGACCCTGTGGTATGCTCTTTGTACAGGTAGGCTGGTTTTGATTTATAAATCCAAAGTGTACACAACTGCTAGCTTGAATCTATACAAAGGTTTGTTGGTTTTTTTTATGCTTTCATGTTCAACTATTCGAATACACATGCAGCACACATACATGATGAATTTCCAAAAGCAAGGTTCAGTGGTGAACATAAGGGAACAACAGACCACTTGAACAAAACCTACCAGCACAGGTAACTCCTCAAAGAAAACGGTGAAGAGCTACTTGACAAACACTTTCGGTGCACAGAGCACTGCCAAATACAAGCCATAACATTTGGCCACCTCTACAATGAAGGTCTCCCTAAGAGTTCAGTTAAAATTCAGTAAAACTTCTAGGAACCGATGGAAAAAGAAATGAAAGTATGATGGGATAATTTTCCCTCTTCAAAGACCACCTGCACTGTGGAGTAGAGAAAAGGTTATCTGCAAAAGCTGCTTGAATAAATTGGCTATCCTTGAGAGGAAGACGGTTTTCTTTCAATACTTCAAATTCAAATTTTCTCTCTGCAGAATTTCTGCATCTATTATTCTGTTCATTGCTAACTTACCTCCTGTTTGAGTGATGACTTGAATGTCACTAGAAAGTGGTCCATCCCCAACAGAAGTAAAAGCAAGGACCTTCACAGAGTATGTTTTCTGGGGTACCAGATTTCCAATAGTGGTAATATGACTGTCAGCCACATTGTGCTTCATCCAACTGTTGACATGCTGAGTGGGGTCCATGGTGTAATAAACTCTGTAACCTTGTATTTGTCCATTAGGTTCCTCAGGTTCTTCCCACTGTACCAATATAGTGGTGGAGCTCAACATACGGGCCTGAACATTGCGTGGTGCACTGGAAGGTGCTTGTTCTGAAGTCCTTGTTGACACAGGCTCACTAGGTGGCCCTCGCCCAATGTTATTTACAGCAACTACCCGAAATTCATACTCTGAATATGGGCTTAGGCCAGCCACGCTATAGCGTGTTGTTGCCACCCCATCAATTTCCTTATATGGCTCCTCAGAGTTTTTGGGTTTGTGTTGGATTATGTAGTAGGAAACTGGTTCAGGGTTTCCAGAATCCCAAGTCAATGTTATGCTTGTTGCTGTGCTTTCTGTCACCACAGGTGTTCCAGGAGGTTTGGGTAAAGCTAAAGATAAATGACAAAAAATTCAGTTAGCACTACGCAATATTAGGCATCGATTATTACAATGAGAAGCTT